>NC_043968.1:63464119-63751619 GCF_902148855.1 Sphaeramia orbicularis | reverse complement strand
GTCACCTTGTAAAAAAAAAAAAAATTGATCTGTATCTGATTCAGGATTACATATGGAAATGGCCCTCCACAGGTCACATTGTCACAGAAAAAACAAAACAAAACAGTAAAACAAACAAACCCCAAATCATTAGTACTGATTCCAAATCTGAAGTCAGAACTTTCTCTAGGATTATTGCCTCAGGATCATTTTCCAATCACACACCAAAGCCTTCACTTTCTGGAGATAATATGGGCTCAATTGGTGAAATTCACTGCCACAGAGTCCATCAGCTCAGCTCAGAACTGTTGATAAATGTGTCAGACTGTTTTTTGTTCTTGTGGTTGTGACTGTTTCCTGCTGTAAAAAAAAAAAAACAAAAAAACATTAATCAGCATCATATTTGGGTTGAAGCTCCTGGTACCTGCTTTCGACTTCATAAATATCTGGATGAAATTGCTGACTGTGTTCATCACTTTTATCAAACAGGTTAGAGGAAAAAAATCAGGGTGTGAATGGAGGAAATTAATTTTGTGCATTCTGAAACCCCCTGCATTCATCTGCTTTTATCATGTCACTGACTAGTTGATCATACTTTGGGATTCATTTATTCTTAAGTGATGCTAAATGTTCTTTTCTGGACAGATTTCCAGTCTACTAACCTAGAGCTGAGCTTTGTGGGGTATACATGATTGCAAATGAGTTCACCAATTTAAACACCAAATAAAATCTCAGTGCCTTAGAACAGAGGTGTCAAATGTGGCCTGCCAAAGGTCCACTCTGGCCTGCAGGATGAATTTTCAAAGTGCAAAATATTACACTGAAGGTATTAACAGTCAAGGGTGTCAAACTCGTTTTAGTCCACCTACAGCCCAATTTGACCTCAAGTAAAATAATGACATAATAACCTATGAATAATGACAACAACAAATTTTCTTTTTTGGTTTAATGTGGAAAAAATAGCATCACACTATAAAAATAAAAATATTTACATTTACAAACTATCCTTTAACAATAACATGAGAATAACCTGAACAAATATGAACAACCTGAAATGTCTAAAGAAAATCATGTGCAATTTTAACAATATTCTTCCCGTTACTAAATGTTTTGTGCATTTCTAGATCTACTGTGATCTGTAAGTTGTGTTGATAATAAGATGAGATGTAATATGTAGAAATTATTTACCTATTTTAGTTCCAAAGTCCAAAATTTTGTACAATATTATGCCTGTTACCAAATGTTTGTGTAACATTGTGTTTAATGCACATGTATAAATGACACATTGAGGTATAATATTGTTGAAATTGCATTGGAACTGTAAATATTTTCATAATTTAATGGTTTTTATTGCGCTAAAACAAAGAGAGTTGTTGGACTTGTCATTATTTATAGCCTATTATTGTATTATTTAACTGGTCTTGTCCACTTGAGATGAAATTGGGCTGAAAGAAAATGAGTTTGTCATCCTGCTTTAGAATCTCACTTTGAATTTATAGAACTAAATGTGGGTGTGATGAACTCAAAATCCATAAAATCAGGAGGTTTATTCCCAGTAGCAAGCACATTGTTGATAAGTGTAAATCAATGCTTAGTGTAAAAAATGCTAATTAGAACATTAACCATGACTGATAAACTGAGACTACGCATGTGGCGTTCGTGTGTGTCATTTTGCTGCAAAAATGACATTTTGGTAAAGGACTGGATTGCAGTTTCATTTTGACATACATGTTGAAGTGAGATATTTGTCATCAAGTGTTGCATTTATTTGATGTGTGTAGAGCTTTAGGGAACCCAATCCTGTTTTAACCCTTTAACCCCTGCGACAGTATTTCAGGTAAATGTGCTGCTGTGAATTTGCATCTTTTTCAGGGTCATAAAAGCTGCTTTGAGTATGTGCTTGTGTTCCTTTTCTTCAGTAGTTTTGTTTTACAATGTGTTTTAGGGTCAAAACAGGGTGGAATAACAGAAAAAAAAAAATGAATTGGAGTTTTACAGGTTTTTACTAAATAAGGCACTCAGAGTGTACATCAATAAGAGATTTAGGATGTTAAACATGAACTGTGAACTGGAACACACTGAACAAGAATTACTTGAATTTTGGCCCAGTAGTTTTTGTTTTTGGCTATTTTTCTAAATCAGTCCAGCTGTTGCATGGTCAAAATTCGGTAAAAACACAGTAAAAAATAAAGGAAAATCACCTCAACACTTCAAACAACAATAAAAACAAAAAACGACAATGAAAACTGTGTTAAAAAAAAAAAAATCCCAAACTGTCTATTTTTATAGCAAGTCGGTCTCACTCACTATTCTTTGAGTTGGTCCCCCATTCCACAAGCAGTGAGAGAGTGCACTGAGCATGCTCAGTGTCTATGGAAAGAACAAGGTCTGTTCTGTCAGCACATTTTGAAACATTTCCTACACAGCAAATTCTGGTCTTTGGAATGAACTCCATGAGAGTTAAAATCAACTCAATTTAAATGTACATGTGAGACCATGGAATACACTCTAGAGTAGGGTTAAAGTAACTCTTTTCAGAGAGTTGATCTTTTAACTCTTTTGCAGTTAAAATTTAACTCTTCTGGGAGTTACAAAAACTAATCTCATGTAGACTAAAACACAACACATGCCTGGAATTCATTTTATGGGAACTCTGAAACTCTCAAAAAACACCATATAATGACTAGTTGTTTTTTTTTTTTTTTTGAAAAGTGTGCTCAAACACATGCTATATAGATGCTTATGAAGTGCTCTTGCATGAAGTGCTTTCCAGGTGTCCAGGTTATGGCTCTGAAGTGAAATGGGATGAACGTCTATGCGGGTATGAAGCAGTGACAGCAGCAGCAGCAATGATCTGGCACCGTACCAGAGCCGAGGAGCCGCTTCTGTGGGCTCCTCGTGCAGATCTGCTCCAGGTGTGACAGGTGCCAGCAGGTGAAGTTGATAATGAGTCTGAGGGAGGGGTCTGTGGCAATGCAGGAGTGCACCATGACACTTACTATTTGTTCAATAGCTTTGCTCTCAATTTTTGTATGAATTACCTAAGACTACAATGCAAGAAGCCGTCGAGCTAAAATTAGCATGTTCGACGTTCTAAGTTTGCAGCAAGAGGTAATTTTAGCAGCTGGTTAGCAAGTTGGTCCCAACAGTAATATACACATTATGATACCGACAGAGCTGACAAAAAAGTTCCTTCCAGCCTAAAAAATAGCCTGGTTTCAGAAGTAAAGTGGTACTTATATGACGCCTCATATGACATCCATGAGCACACTGGTCTTCTCTGTTGCTCTGTCCAGAAATCAACACCCATTATGGTGTTCAATCATGCTCTTCCTCACCTGGTAAATGTACCCCGAAAAATGACACCATCAAAGACACAAGCTGGAGTTAAACTTACAGAATGAACTCCAGAAATTTAACTCTTTCACTCTTTTTACCTAACTCCAGATTATTTTACTCCACAAATTTGCTGTGTATTGAGCAAATGGTTTAATTTTTATTAATATGTATAATAAATCATACATTCAGAACACTCACCACATAAATGTCAGGGTTTAAAGGGTTGTGTAAGAAATTGCGACCTGTATTTACAGAAACCTGAAGGTATTACTCAAGTGTTGTTTTAATACACATGTAATATTAATTGTATACATGCCTCAGAATCCCACACACTATCACATGACCCGATAACACTAAATTTATCTGGTTAATCAAGGTGTTATTATATTTGTGTATGATTCACACGAAGCCCCCATTCTTTTCAGTTTTCAAAACACATATCCGTGAAATATTACAGTTTGGTTTATTAGTGCCTTAATATTTTTCAGTTATTAAAACCAGTTAATAGAGTGAGAAAAAGTGTTGTAGTTTAGAAACAGGAGGCAAAAGGAAGTAAATCTGAGGAGTTAATAAAAGTGCCAGAATGTTAACTTTAACTGCAGTTATCAGGTGTTCATTTACAGCTAAAGCAAAGTATAAAAACAATTAAAGTTTATTTGGCATGGGGCAATGCCAGGACCGCATAGATAATACGGTTTATTTCTAATGTTGCTGTTATGGAAGCCTCTGAGAGCACGCATACAGGCTTTGTCACGCACAGACCTGGCTCACATTATGAGTTGTGTTATCTCACCATCTGTGTTTGTGCTTGACTGTAGCTCATTTAAATGCAGCCAGATCTTATTTAGCGCTAGGCTTATTAGTCGCAGTGGAGAAGAGAGAGAGAAGTGGTTGGATGGCGCCGGAGTCACCTGGGAAATCACGGATTAGATAAAGCTACCTGAATAACTTCCAGAGAGGAAACATACAGGGAGTATTAACAGGCTAAATGTAGCGCTGGGACACCAGGACGCGGTGGGAGAGGAATGCAAGGCCAACCCTACAGGGTCCAACCAGAGGAAAAACACAGATGAAATGTGTCAAAATATGAAGCTTGCAATTAATCTGAACTGTCTGTACCCTTCCGTTGATTGTGAACCATGTGGAAAGCCTCACAAGATGATTTTTAACACGGTAATTGTCGACTAATAGGAGCATTTGTCTCTATCCAGTCCTTATCTGGACTCTTCAGTCCTCTTTGTTGCTCCCCTTTTCTTTCACCATCCATTAGTTTTCTTTCTGTCGACACAGTGCTGTCTCTATCAGTGTCTCATCAGCCTCTATTGTCAAGAAACTGACTCAAAAGAAAAAGCTCCCATTGTGAATAAAAATGTCTCGAGGGATGCTTTTTTTTACTTTTGTGTTTTTAAGAGATTTCTAACAGCATCTGCTACTTCCCTAATCACCTCATTACTTTCTAGTAGGATCAAAAAGAATCTTAGTGGAGAGGTGTTTAGATGTTAAATACTGTCACAAATCACTGAAAATAGGACCGACAGTGATTTGCAGACACGTGTAATTATTCAGCACTTCATATAGTTACCTTTTTGTTAAGTAACTCATCCAGACAGATGAGTCAAGCTTCTTTTGGTGTCTGTGAAAATCATATGCCATCCCATTTTAAGTCCAACCCAGCTCACTTTCCCTCATCTTCCCTTTGCTGTTGTCTTTCAAACCTTCAGGCTACAATCTTGAAAAGAAAATTTAATTTATAAAACCCAAAGCCGCGAATATCATTTCAGCTACCATCTGGATTTCTCAAATGGATCTCCACACAACACAGGAAGTGTCAAAATCGAAGTTTCATACATTTTTCTTCGAGCACCTCGAATCACTTTGCATGTTTGTGTTATCAGCCAACCAGTAAAAAGAGGACGCCTCTGATTTCTTTTTCATTCTTTTTCCAGTTTAATTGCTCCCTCACTTTCCCTTTAGGAGCCCCAACTGGCCCCCATTTAAACCAAGACAACTCCCATTGGCAACTGCACGCTCATTACTACCCGCCTCTGCTGCGCTCAGCTACAGTTAAGAAGTTTATGGTGGGTTATGAGATGCTCGCCCAGGAGCAGCGAGATCTCACCCCTGAACAGGTAAATACATCCACACACACTCATACCGAACATGTGCATAATGTTTTCATACTCCTATTGTACAATTCTGCATTTCCCCTTTTGAAATGCAGCTCATTTCATGCATTGAGATCTTTTTATTAGTAGCGTTTTGGAGGTCTGGTTTTATTAACAGATTAGTGTGATTTTCAACACGAGGTCAGTACATTTCTTTTAACAGAGAGGCTATAAAAAGCCTGTTAACAGCTGATTTTTACCTCAATTTTACTGATTATAGAGCACAACCATTGTTGAAATGGATACACCATCCCTAAATTGGTGCAAAATGAAATCAGAAAAAGCTATGGTATGGAACATCAAATTAAAACAGAAAGGAGGAAGCAAATAAATGTTGTATTTCTCTGTAGAAGTATGTGCCAAAGGGGTGCAAAATGAAATCAGAAAAAGCTATGGTATGGAACATCAAATTAAAACAGAAAGGAGGAAGCAAATAAATGTTGTATTTCTCTGTAGAAGTATGTGCCAAAGGGGGTTACGACCACGAGAAGATTAAAAATATAATATTTCAAGAATAAAATCAGTATTTTGAGGGGAAAAAAGTCAGAATATTATGAGAATTAACTTGGAGAAAGGGAAATATCACTTGTATTACATGGTGAATGTCGGGCAACTTCTTAAATTACTATATTATTATAAACAGATTTCATAAATAACAAAATACTTAGTTACTTTTATGGACCTAATCTGAAGTTGAAAAGATATTCACAGATTCAAACTTCTGGAGTTCACAGCTAATTTTGACTGTTCTATTTTCCACCTCATGAAAATGCTACTTTTTATTCATATAATCACCCACTGATTCTGGTTTACATTATGACTTTTTTTCAAAATGTAATATTATTCTTGAAATGTCTTAGTTTTTTTTATCTTCAACGTGACCTAATCTTCTTTTGTAAGTCTGAACATAATACACAACAAAAATAATTAAATAACAATTTGATTTGAAATACATGATTTCAATCATGATTTTAAACCAAAGGCACCGTCCAGAATAGGTTTAGATTACATACTACTGTCAACTGAAACGCTTCATTTCATGTTCACAGTCCCTGAACGTCTCTCAAAATGTGTAAACAAATGGTGACATTACAGAGTGGAAAATGCCTATTAAATGCAAAAACAGTGAAATGTCAACTAATTTCTGTGGTTTTGTTTTTGGTGTAAAGTGGAATAAATGTAATTTAATAATCTCTGTTATAATTTATTATTCAACTCACTGTCTCCATAGGCTGCAGAAAAGTTAAGGAACCTACCACAAGAGCACTACAAAAACAGAGAAAACAAGGAAAAATGAGGAGAAAAAGAAAGAAATGGTACAAAGAAAAAATTTAAATCAACCTGTGTGATCACTGGAGAAAGGAAAGAACATGAGCAGTTGCATTTAAGCTATAAGTACTTTGGTATTTGAAAATACTGAGAAAATAAAATAAGTTTCATATTAATGTGTTTCTCATTTTCTTATTTTACTCGGACAAAAACATTAAGGTTGCAGCTGATAATTACTGTACAAGCATTTTAACTTCCTTTTTTTTTTTAACTTGCACAATATGGTTATACACATTTTGTACATTTCTCTCCACACAAGTTAATATTGGGGTTCTTACTATAATTATGAAATGGACTTGAAACAAAGTATATGAACTCCCTTCCTTGTTTCAGGTTGATAATGAGAGAACATTATTCTTTTCTTTCACACTGTCCCTTCTGGTGAATTTAACCAACTTTGTTGTTGAGCTGTATTGGAAGCCAAACACAAGGCATTTTCATCCAGCAGCACAAAGAGTAATTTGTCATGTAAATTAATGCTTTTGTTCCTTCTAAATGTTTATACATGGAAAAAAATTATTTGGTCAGTCAACTGTTGGACAGCTTTTGGATGCCAATTCTCCTTAACAAACTCATTGTTTTCCAGAATAAGCAAGTTGACTTAGAAATGCCAGTCACAGTTTTATATTGATGCTGAATGTTGAAATTAATCCTTTGGAAATTCAGGGAGGGAAAATGGAATCAAAGCCAGATATTCAGATTGTATTATTATCACTATTATTGTATATTATTTTCACTCTTTAAGACAATTTGTGCAAAAAATGAGAAGTGGCAAAGAGCAAATAAGCAGACAGTCTATTTCAAGCTTCATATGGGCTGATTTAGAGCACAATATGAATGAAGATTTCAGCACCATGGACAGAGGCAGTAGCAGCTGGGTTTAACTGTCAGTACCGTAACACAGACACTAAAACGCATTCTCTGAGTCAAACGCTCAATGGCCTGAACCATTTACTGACCTCATTAAAACACATTTTAGATGCTGCTTCACTTTTGATACATAACATTTAACAGGTGGTAACATTTTTAACACAATTACACCACAGATGTCATGGCCTACACACTAACCCTGTGTTCCAATATCACACTGCTACACTATTCATAATGGAAAAAAAAAACAGATTAGCTATGTCCAATATGTCACTAAAACTGCCTCCCACTGAATGCCTCCAGTACAAAAGAAATATTGGCTTTTTCATTCTTCAAGTTGGACTGGTCTCTAAACACAGATGCATTCTATCAAAAAAGGACGGTCGACCGTTGAGCTCAGGTCCTTTGACATCTCCACTAAGTCGCTGCATGTTTTCCCAGTCGATGGTGTGTTTTGTTCTGTGCGGAGGTCTGCTGGGGAGGCTGCATCAAACACAAGGACCCAAGATGATTGGAAACAGTTACTCAGTGATTGGAAGGAAGGTGGACTCACTGGGGACTGTGGTGAAGAGATGGACACTGAATAAGGTGGAGGG
This sequence comes from Sphaeramia orbicularis, assembly GCF_902148855.1. Lineage (NCBI taxonomy): Eukaryota > Metazoa > Chordata > Actinopteri > Kurtiformes > Apogonidae > Sphaeramia > Sphaeramia orbicularis. The sequence goes on along the minus strand of NC_043968.1, from coordinate 63,743,341 downwards.
CACCAGGGAGAATTCAGATCGTCCTCCTCACCACATTCTGACCAAGAGAAACCGCTGTAACTGATGACTCGCCATTATGCTGCAGGAGTGAACAGACTCTTCTTTTCCACACTGTTGCCACACTGTAAGAACATCTTAATGGCTGATTGAACAACACCTATGACCTGACATAGCCAATCAAACGTCCCTTAGCGGATCGATAAATCTAATCCAAAAAATGACCAAGATGTCCTGTTGAATCTGGTCACATTCTGCAGTATTTGAGCCAGCAGAAGGTCAATGTTCAACAAACAATATTATGAAGTTATACTGTATGTCCCAGTTCTATACATACTGCATGGAACAACATGTACCTTCTAATGGCAGCAGCAGCACATACTAAAAATTAAAAGAAATCTGTGATTTGGATTGCAGCTTAAGGCTCATAGTTGGTCACATGCATTCTCAACATAGAAGGTGTAAAATAGCAAACAGGAACTGTAACATCACTCATTGCTTTCTGAACTACTATATTAAAGCTAAAAGGATAGATGGCGATTTTACCGTCACTGTGTTGGAGTTTTGAAGCAGGAAGTGACCATATTTAGACAATAGAGGCAGAGTTCTGGGGGTGCAAAGGGTCAGAGCTGAGCTAATAATACATTTTAGCTTATTGGCCCAGTAAACTTCATCAAGCAGTGCATAACAAGGACATTTTCCAATCTTGGTAGCCTCCTAATGTAATGTACGAATGGGCTGTCAGGAAAACAAATGTTTTTTATTATACAAACAGAAATTCTGAAAGTCTGAAGATTAGTGTCATATGGACATGACAGACATCAATGGCTTCTATTTATTAAAGGCTCCAAATGCAACAAATGAGACAGTAATGACTCCTGGAAAAGATATTTCCATATTTGCTTCATTTTGGAGCCAAGTTCCTTGTCCCTTGGTTGCCACTGATGTCATGAAACCAGTGGACGTGCACAATGACGCTGAAATGAAACCAGTACTGAAGTATGTTGAAAGTGCCATATCCCTGACAGCTGCTGGTGGTGGCTCCAAAAATCCCTGCTTCCTATAGACTTACACTAAACTTGTGTCTAAAAACACGACATCAATAAGTCATTCTAGTCTGCTGTGTGTACCCTGTGATAAGATGACATTAGCAGCTGTTTATTGAAAGAAAATGTTCTTTTCCCAGCTCACCTGCAGTATTGGTTAATATGTTACACTACACTGTTAAGTGACTGGAGTTTACCATTCCACAGTGTCAATAAGCTAGCAATTAGCATTAGTTCACCTATGATCCCTCACTTTCCCTCTGACCCAAACAACATGCAAACTACTGGCTTTAAAACATCAATTAAAATAAAAATAAAAAAAATCAGTGGTTTCCTCCTTTCACTTTTTACGCCAAGTGTGAGAATGAAACAGATGTATTCTGCTTCAAAGTGCAGAAGCAGCAAGCAGCAGTCCCTGGCTGGTTCAACAACAGCCAGGGACTGATAAATATTTGCCTTCCATTGCTTCCCTCCTTCCTTGGCCCAACAGAAGAGCTTCCCTGCATGGGAGTAGAACTGAAAACCATAAAAAATGGAAAATCTTCTCCAATCCATGGACTTGGCCTGAGGTGACACTGTTGTGGAGTCATTTTAAGGCTCAAGTCGGCACACCAGAGAGTTCTTTTCATTCCCGTGTTGTCTCGGTAGGAAAATGTCGCCTGTGATGTAGATGCTGAGGCTGAAAGAATCATTTGTTGACTTTGATTTCACACTTGCACTTTCTTTTTTACTTTCATTTTTATCCTCTGGCCCTTTGTAGGATTGCAATGTGTCTATGTAGGTGTTGAATCCACAAATATTCAATATTGAATGCAATATGCAAAATCTAGACTCTTACAGAATTTTGATTGTTTGGGGACGAAAACAAAATGCATTTTCTCTCTGGAGTTGCATGCTCTTAACACTTTGTTTTCCATTTGCTGATGTAGTGTGTGATGAATGCACAGCAGTGTTTGCATGCTGACTTTCTTTGTGTGTGATCTGAGGACAGTGTTGGATTTTGAGCACAGAAAAACAAGTTTTGAGGCAAATGATTGATATGTAAGTTTGGAGCCATAAAGTGACAATGTAGCTTAGAAACTGGATTTTACATTTACATGTGGAAAAAATGTGAGGAAAAGTTTGACAGAGATGTGTCTTAACAACTGTGGAAAAACTACAGGATCATAATAATGTGCTTCTAATAGAAGCTGCACATGGAAATGAAAACAGCAGTCATTCTGATGGTTTGTCAAGTGACTTCACTGAAATAAAAATGCAAAGTTAACCCTTGCCTTGTTCCACTGTACTCTCACACTGACAACAGCAGATGGTAGTGTTGCTTAAAAAGTCAACATGACCTGATTTATACTGCATTAACTTTTATTAAACCCTTAACATTCTTTGTGTGAGTTAATTTTAAACAAATTCCCAGAGGCGTGTCCTTTTTTTCTGCCATCTCGATGTCCCTTGATCTCTCTTCTACATCACTGGCTTTTTGTAGAGATAATAGATGTCGTTTAACATCAACACAGACAAATAATTAGCTAATAAAGTAGAGCACTCAAACAGCTGCATGCTTTACAGTGAATAAAAAAAGAAATTAAGCAGACTTTAATCTCACAGCCAGCATGCTTGTTTTCCATCTTGATGAAGTCATGAGCATGGGGAGTCAGCGATCCATTTAGCTTAATCTGCTTTTACCACAAATAAAAACCCTGTTTTCATCTGACTAACTTGATAGATGTAAATATTAGGGCTTGATTTTGGGGTTAAATTTGAGCCACAGCGAAGAAAACGGTAGCCAGGGTCAGGCTGAAGTTCTGACAATTGTGGAGAAGGTCAAGTACTACAGATCTGCATCCACATTCTATTAAAGGTACATACCTATGATTATGTTTTCAAGCTGTCATTATATATCAGGGCTGTCAAACTCATTTTAGTTTAGAGAACTTGTCCTCCTAATTTGATCTGAAGTGGGCCAGACCAACTCCAAACTTATCTCTATGTTTTAGAGTGAAAAAAGTAAAATTACATTATGAAAACATTTACATCTACAAACTACCCTTTAAAAATGTCAATAACACGAACAACCAAGGAAAAGCTGGAATTTTTGAAGAAAAATAAGTGCAATTTTAAAATATTATGCCTCAGTTTCTTATTTGCACGTGTGCATTATAACATATAAATCACAGTGGATCTACAAATACACAAACCTTTAGTAACAGGCAAAAAATTGTTAAAATAGCTTTTACTTCTTTTAAGATATTTCAGGTTGTTCATATTTGTTCAGATTATCTGCTGTTTTTTGAAAGGATAATTTATAAATGCAAACATTGTCATAATGAAATTTTAGTATTTTACTGGTCTGACCCACTTGAGATCAGATTACATTGAATGTGGCCCCTGCACTGAAATCAGTGTAATTTTTTGCATTTCACAAATACAGCCCATGAGCCAAAGTGGACCCTTTGGCTGGCCAGTATTGGCCGTATGTTTGACGTCTGTGTTATACTGTATGCAGGATATAACTGAAAGTAACAACTACACCCATTTGAACTCTAATCATGTAGAAGACCAATGACAGTCATTAGATGGACCATAAGGCCTTTTTTCCATAGAGTACAGATTTTTTTTTTTTTTTTTTTTCCACTTTCCCCTTTGTCAACCAGCGTACAGGATCAGTAAATATCTACCTGTTTACAAATGCAACAGCCATGACTAATAACCTAAGACTTGCAAAAACATTCAGCCTCCTATGATGGACCGGCCTTTTTATCTCCTTAGCTCCGTCTATCAAGAACCTACCACCTGCCGACACAAATGGGGTGAGCTACACCATTAAAATGCAGATAAAAATATATACAAACTCTCAGTAACAAGTCATGAAATCATTAAACTGCTGTTGCTGCCGACACTCAAATTTGCTTATGGACACCAGGTTTAATAAAGTATAAATTACTGCAGACGTGTTTTAATTTCTTCTCCCTACCTGACAAGTGATACTAATTAGAGGATCTGATGTTGCACTCCTGTTATCACTGTCACTGAATGAACAAACGAACCTGCCAACATCACCAGCAGAGCAGCAAAAAACACATCACCACACACACACACACACACACACACACACACACCTACACACACACACACACACCTGAGGAACTAACTCTTGGTTTGTATGTATAAAGAAAGAACAGGAAAAAACAGTTACAACATATTTATTTTTAGTGGGTTGTCATGAATCCAAATATATTCCCCTTGGGGTTCTTATAGTGAACTAAAAATTGACATTAAAACTAAATTAGTGATGAAAAAGTAATTGTGTTCATTGAACTATAAATAGCACAAATAACAATGACATCTTTCCCCTGTAAAATATTCAACACATAATATGATTCAGTTTGATTCAGTTGTGCTGCAGTTTTTATTAACATAAATTCCATCCATTTTCTGAACTGTTTAGTCCTTGTGAGGGTTATGGGGATGCTGGAGTCTATACTGGCTACCAACAGGCGAAGGCAGGGCACACCCTGGACGTATCGCCAGTTCATTCCAAGGCTGACATATACAGACAAACAACTATTTACTCTCACAAGCAACCTAGAAGGTAATTTAACCCATAATGACCCAGTGCTTCTTTTGTGGCAAGTCCCAAAAGTATTTTTCTCTCTGTTTAACTTTTCTTACAGTTTTTCCACAATCGCTAATACACATTTTTCCAAAGCTGCATCGCCTTTCTCAAAACTGTAAACACAAAACCAAGAATTCAAACTACATTCACAAAATCCACCACTCTTCTTGCAAAACCAAACAATTGCCTCAAAACTATTATACCTGTACTCAAAAGCAAAAATGCTTTCAGATCACACACACAACCAGGCAACATGTAGACACTACAGGGCAGTCATTACACACTAGACAGCAAATTGGAAAACACTGCATCAAGCACATGGAGAGCGTAATGTTTATTACATATTATAAATGTATTTATCATTTCTTAAAAGACCAAAGAAAACTGTAAAAGAAAAACACATTACTGTATAACACTCAAAAATCTTGCACATCTTCAAATCAAACTGATGACAGATTCATTCTGCCTCAGTATCATGTCTTTGAGGACCTCATCCACATCACAGCTAATATTGTCCCTTTCCAGGCAATGGGGGAAAAACCCTCTAATGTGTCAGATCCAGCCTTTACAACACTTCACACTTACCACAGACCATCTCCATTGCTTCGAACAGATTTTCTCTGGTAAATGGGTTCAGTCATAGCCCTTCCACTGCCATGCACAGAAACTTTCTCCCATTGGGTCGAGGATAGGGCTGTATGGTGGAAGGCACACGATTATGAAACTCTGGCTGATATTGAACCACCTCCGTATCTGGACATTGTCCCAAACCACAACATAGACACAGTCCTCTGCCTCTCAGGTTGTTTCCATCCATGGTTGGTGTCCAGTGTACTCTGAACAGGCTTATATCATGTGCAGCTAGTTTAAAAATAGTGTGTTCAGTTTTGAGTGTTTGTGTCTACTTGTTGACAACTGTACTGTATTTGTGTTTAACGTTTGCCTCCTGTGTTCACCATTTTACAGCTCATGTGCATCACAGTGAGAAATGTGTTTCAGAGAGTCAGAATGTGTGTAGAGTTGTGCAAAGTGTGTTACAGTTGTGAGAATTGTGTCTAAATATCAGAATCATCTTAAGGCTGTGCCAAAATAGTGAATGATTTGATAAATGAGTTTGTGCAACTGAGTGGTTGAGTCAAAGAATGGGGTTTAGTGTTTTAGCGATTCAGAAAAACAGAGCCTCTGAATCCAAATGGGTCATATCTGATGACCATGAAAAGATAACAAACTGTGTTTTATACAAAATATTTACATGTATTGATAGGATTAGTGGATCAACAGGTATTAAACAGTTTACATCAGTATATGCTTTTGATCACTAGTGACTATTTGAGTCTTTGTGGGTTAAAGAACTGATGCAGACATGAGGAGAACATGCAAACTCCACACAGAAAGGCCCACACCAGCCATAGTCATTCATTACCTTTAAACAGATCACTGTATCCAAGATACAGTATGCTGTGACTGTCAACATAGGAAGTGGATAATGCCATAATATTGCCAGTAACAGTCTATGAAAAAGAAAAAAAAGTTCATGTAACTCTCAAGAACCAAACTCCTGTCTTCCAAGTGACTGTCTTGCAAACTATTGACTTAACCACAGACCTGCTGTTATAATCAGGCTCTATATGTAACTAAGTGGTGTTTGGCCTCATTCTCCATTTAACAGTGTTTAACTCTGTGTTAAACATGGATGTGGAGCAGACTAAATTGACATGCAATAACTGGACTTTGGTGCAGGCTGATCATCTTTATGTTCATTCTGCTGAAAGTGTTTGTATCTCACTCAAGGTTACTTGAGAAATCACCTGATCACACTACAACAGGGACGTAAAAGCAATTCTGATTGCCTATGGGCACCCTGCACCTGATATATACACCCTGTCCTTAGGTTTTTTTTTAACTTATAAAGACCCGGTGCTTCTTTTGTGATGGTTTGCAAATTAATTTTCTCTATATTTACCCTTTCTTAAGTGATCTATCACCATTTATTGCAGGGGTCTAAAACTCAACTTACCTGGGGGCCGCTGGAGGTAGAGTCTGGGTCAGGCTGGGCCGCATTAAGTATTCCACAAAAAAAGGGTTTCTTTACTTTACTCACAGCTAGTAACATGCACTTTTTGATGAACTTGCCTTCTTTGAATGGTTTTCCAGTCTTAACAATCATCTAACTCACCATGTAGTTAGCTTCAACTGCTGCTTCATTCTCTTTGCTTGCTTTCTTGAATAAATCTTGTTGCCTCAGTCGACATTTTTTAAGACTGGCGACCTTTTCTTTTTCTCATCTCCTTGGTATTTTGTATACTCCTCAGTAGGGATGGGAATCGTTAAGAATTTAACGATTCCGATTCCATTATCGATATTGCTCATCGATCCGATTCCTTATTGATTCTCTTATCGGTTCTCATTGGGTGAGGGAATAAAAGAGTACAAACAGGTGTGTTTGCATTAACTGTCTTTTATATTTCCATCTCTGCACAGAAAATATAACATATACAATATGTACAAATAATAATTACAGATGACCGGCTGGTTCGCAGGGGGGGTGCAGTGAAAGTGAAACTATGGACGCTTTACTAATTCCTCTTTTGCCACATTTCTACTACATGGAACCGGTTCGACTCGGCTTGACTTGTCTCCCATTGTTGTGCACCTCATTTGCTTTCCCTTCTTACCTTCAGAAACTTGTATTTGAGGAGTTACGACGTTTGTTGCCCGCACCGGAACCAGCCCAGCGTTCACTCTGCCGCTACATTCACAAGCGCCGCTAAGTAGAGTATCAAATATGTGACATTCCTGTAAATGATTCACATGCTGTGGACAAATATTTGAGGATATTGGAGGGATTCCACCCTTTTGAAGACATGGAAGCTTTGCAAGTGTTACAAGTAAGTGGACCTGGTGTCATCTTTTTAGACTATTTCTGCCTCAACGCCATGTTGGCCATGTTCTGACCAAAACAATGACATGTGACATACATGTGATGTCATCGCGCATGCACAACAAAGGCGGAATCGATAAGCAGAATCGTTAAGCAGGCAGGCAAACGATTCCAAGGAATCGAGCTACTGGGAACCGGTTCTCAAAAAGAACTGGTTCTTGAGTCCCATCCCTACTCCTCAGCATGTCTAGTTGGGTAATGACATCAGACGTTGTATTCCTTATACACTGCAACTTTCTCTGAGCATATGAGACACATAGGGGTGCCCCTGTGCTTGACAAAAAAAATATTCCGTCTCCCACTTTTCCTGAAATTGCCTGTGCTCGTTGCCACCCTTTCTTTTCACGGGACGTTTTGAGAGAGACGTGACTGGAACTGGGTGATGGCATATATTTTCCGTCCACTTGGTGTCACTCCGTAATATGTTTCAACTAAGTGACTAATGTTCATACTTCCCCAGGTACTTTGTGGTTGGCTAGCTTGACAGCTGTTGACAATAAATGCCACCGGAAGCTGTCACGAGATTATCTATGGTAGCCCATAAGTGAAAAGAATAAATGAAATAATAGCATGGCAAGACTCAGCAAAAAGGTGTGTTTGAGAACTACATGCCGGCTGCACTAACACTAAACTTTGATGTCATGTAAGGGGCCACAAAATACCATCCCATGGGCCTCAATTGGCCCCCGGGCTGCAAGTTTGAGACCTCTGATTTATTGTAATAGTATTGTCTTTATTTTTCATTTCTTATGCAAAAATAAGATATTTTTCCATATTTAATTCACTGATCATGTAGACTTTCATAAAAGCTCAGAATAAATTCAAAGGTTATTATATCAGAAATAGAGAAAACTGAAGAAAAAGTGACTTTTTCAGCAAAATATATCATTAACTGAATATAAACCAAGTGTCTCCATCCACTGTCATTGATCCAGCTCCATGGGTTTTACTGGTGAATCAGTGTTGAAGAAGATGACGGTGTTTCCATGCTAAGCCTCTGAATGTCCAAATGGGTCATATCTGATGACCATGAAAAGATGACAAATTGCATTTTACACCAATTATTTACATGTATTGATAGGATTAGTGGATCAACAGGTATTAAACATTTTAGATCAGTAGATGGTTTTGGTTGACGGTGGATGTTTGGGTCTTTACTCATTCAATGATTCAAGTCACTTGAAACCACACAGTTCACACAAATTCATACTTATTTGGCTGATACCCCCAACTGGGAAGTGAACACATTCAGACAGAAATTAACTAAATGCAGTAATAAAAGTTGACACAAACTACAGGACACAGGATGAATATCATATTAGTTCAAGCATATTTATTTGTTTCAGTGACATTTTTGCTATAATTGACGTTCATTATTATTTTCAAACAGCCTTTCTCCCCAGTCAGATCAGACCAGACATGTTGGTCCCAGCACGGTTTTGTACTAACCATCATTCTGCATTTGTTCAATTCTTTTTTTTTTTTCTTTCTTTTCTTTTTTAGCTTTGGTCTTTTTATTTGTTATATACCTCTGACAGGGTTTTCCTGGAAAAATAATTTCTGCTTGATATCTTGGATCTGTTCTCTAATCCCTCACTCTCACCTCCTCTCTAAGGTCTTAATGAACAAATAAAGCAGTACATAGATGCCGTGATTACCTTAGGCCTCATAGGATTATCGAAATGTTTTTGCGGGACAAAGTGTTTTAATATCTGTGTTAGTGCTTTGTAAGTACTTGCTTTTGCTGACTGTAGCATCTACAGAATCTTTGCTGTTGTAAGTGTTATCGTGTCATGTCACCAGGTAAGTGTTTAGATTTTTTCTGCAACTACTGTACTTCATTGTTGCTCTGCAGAGCTCACAAGTACCCATCATTGTATATTGTTCCCTCCAAACAAATTGACAGAGTGGAACACTGTGTAGAATTATGTTGAGTATTGCTCAGTTTGAGGTAGCAAAGTAGTTGTATGTTTAAATATTGTCTGATTAATAATGGTGATCTTTACACCCCATGCCTTCGACAATATGGGACCTTTTTTTTTTTTTTTTTTTTTAAGAACAAAGGGTTTATAAGTCATATTTGTCATCATGCATTCCTTACTCATACCTTTTACCTTCTGTAAATCATCATGTTTCACATGACAATTCAAGAACATTACAACTAAACTACAAACAAAACTAGTCACTTCATCAAATTTTCAATTAATATTTTTAATTCTTAATTTAACCTTTATTTAACAAGGCAAAACAGATTAAGAACACATTCCTATTTACAACTGTGGCCTGGAAAATAACAGGGAAAACTGAGCTAAAAAATTAAAATTAAACAGATAGGGCAATTAATTAATAAATAATTATTAATAGTAAAGTGAAACTACTTTTGTATGCTGGAATAAAGCACCAAACTGAAAGACTAAATAAAAGTAAAGTAATACAAATTTCAAAGCTATCTACCTTATGCAATCATAAAACTGTGTGACTATGAAAAACAAGTAGGTATAGATGCTCTTGCAATGGCTCATGCAGCCACACACACTCAGCGCTTTCATTATTTATAGTACTTTTACCGAACCTCAATTTCAAATCTTCATAAATATTAATATTGATTCCAGGTTTTGTTAAAAATATGCAGTTTTACAGTGCTGGTGTGCAGATATGGTTTATAGTTATAGAGGTTCTTGGAGGGTTTGGATGTAGGTATGACTTCGTGTGTGTCTGTGTTCATATCCCTTTTTATGTACTGTGACAGACCTCATTCATTCAGGTCAATATTTATCCAGTCCTCCAGGCTCTGTGTGTATCCTCTTCTCATCTGTTTCGTCACTCCTCTGAGACTCTGTGTGTGAAAGTGTGTGTGAAAGTGTGTGTGTGTGTGTGTGTGTGTGTGTGTGTGTGTGTGTGTGTGTGTGCGTGTGTGTGTGTGTGTGTGTGTGAATTCTAGATATATATCTCTATCTCTGCACGGTCAGTGAGAAATATGTGTTTGTGTGTTACTCTTGTGTGTGTACTCATTGGCAGAAGGAAGAAGATAGTTTGGCTCTTTTACCAAGTTCATATTGCTTGTCTTTTTCACGTTTGTTCTGGTACAGAATTGTGCTCTGAGTGGAGATAATGATGAAATCAGATTAGGAGAATTTGCCTGCTCTAAAGCCCAAACATGCTGCGCAGCCGAAAATGCGACAGAAGCCATTATCAACAAATATTGAGGCGGAAAATACAATATCCTAAATACAGACAGAAATGAATGCTTTTTGTCATTTTTATCCGCTGCTCTGTTTATTTGGATACATCAGTGTGACATGTTGAGCCATCACCATGACAACAGAGGAAACTGCATCTGCAAGCATACACTGAGATACAGCCGAAACCCCTGGAAAAGCCATTAGGTTAAATGAACTTTGAGTCAGCACATCAAATATTCGTGAAGACAGTCTGTAGTTAACTGTATGTTTGACTCACAAAAAATTTAGTGGCTTAATGAGCAGTTTTGGAGAATTTGATTGACAGATAGGAGTGATAACACAAAGAAAATAGCTAAACTCTGATTGGTGCACAGACGTACATGATATGTCTTTTGTAAACATCATATTCGCTCATACCAAACCAATGAGAAAGACAAAAATAAAAACTCAAATGCATAAACAAATCTTTCAAAGGTTTTTGGAAGTGTTATGGGGAAAGGAGAGCAACATAAGTAATTACAGGAAATCAGTGAAAACAGTGTTATGTATTTTAATGAGGGGAAATCTCATTCAGCCAGAACAGAAGATCAACAGCGGCAGATATTAAGGGAGAGCAGAAAGGCTAACAGATGGTCTTCAAGAAAACAAAACCAGAGGAGCAGAGAATTAATTTAACATTTCCTCATATAATCAAGAAAACAAATGGAACAACCGGGAGAACTTCTCCTAGAGTAACAAATACGACAGTTACACTAAAAGGTACAAGTAGTGTGAAAGGTAAGTACCTTAAAACAAAAATAAACAGAAATTCAGCTGCAAATAATAATTAACAATTGAATAAAGAATTCAAATATGTGGCAATGGGTTGTATACATTAACACATGAATTTACATAGACGCATTTAACCTTTTTATTTCATTATCCTCTGCCCTTGCATTTTTAGTGAAATCAGGTATTTTCATGTCAATGTTCATCCCTGTGACCCTCTTGAGGATTAAGTGGTTTGGACACTGAATGAATGAATGAATGAATGTAGATGTTCATAAAAAGTCAGAGTTAATTCAAAGGTTTTTATAAATATAGAAAACTGAAGAAAATTATTATTTTTTCAGCAAAATATATCACTAGCTGTTAATGAAAACAAGTATCTTAACCCACTGTCATCTGTGAAACTACTTTGGTTTTAATGGGGAATCAGTGTTGCAGAAGATGATGGTGTTTCCATGTTCATATGGATGGAGTCTGAAAGTAAAAAAAAAAAAAAAAAAAAACACTGACCAGCTGAGACACTGTATTTTATCTGAATTATTTCAATGTATTGATAGGATTAATGGTCCAAAAGTTATTAAATATTTTAGATCAGTGGATGCTTTTGGTCGCTGGCGGCTGTTCAGGTCTTTGAGGCAGAGTCCTGCACTGGGTCGGGTACCCGCAGATACCCAACGGGTAACCCGCAAAAACATGTGGGGGCGGGTAACAAAAAAGAAGAAGAATTTTTGCAGGTACAGGCACTGGTAAAATTAAATTAAATACAGGCGGGTAGTGGGAAAGGAAGTGAAAAAATAAAAGAAGATACATGGATGAAAATAATGTACAGGATATTTAATGATGATGATCATCTAATCCGGTTTGTTTTATTTTGAAGCGAGCTTCACCTCTGTTTACATCTGGTCAACGACGTCATTGAGCAGCGCAGACAGGTAGCCCGCACTGGTGGTGAAAAATAAAAGCAATGAAGAGGTTGCGACTCAGAGCCAGAGCATCACAATAGATGTTATAAACAGAAAGATGGTCAACGGCGAATATACAGTTGTGGACAATACATCCTGGAAGACCAAATCAGACGTTTGGTAGGCAGTTAGGCTGATGCTGCATATAGGTTATGTCATTCAATCAGAAGAAGGATGTTATGTGTTCTGATTCAATCCTGAGCACTTAGTCAGTCCCTCCAGGAATTTGCGATGTTGCGATCGCAACTATTAACACAAATTCAACCAATCACCGCAATTCTGTGAGGCGCTGCAATTTCATCCAATCACTGCAAATTTTCTGCAAATTTTACCAATCATTTTAGCCCCCTTTCGCCCACCCCCTGATGCACGTCATCACATTCACTTCCTTGTTAACGATTGAAAAGATGAAGACGTGTGCAACGCACAACACCCACATATACCGACTAATATCACTGCTAAATTTCATGCAAGTAAATTTCCAGATGTGTTACATGAATGTGGAGGTAAACTGTTCTGTGGTGGAACACAATTGAAAGTCACTGCTCCACAGCCACTTTTCAACCGCAAAACATTCAAGGAGAACGGCTGAAACTGGAAGAGGACGGACGACACAAGTCCCAATGACAGAGCCTGTTGCATCCAGAACAACAGCAGAAGCTGAAAGGATCAAGGATAGCATGGATATACTCTGTAAGGAAATATAAGCGAAGAATAAATAACTTGTGGAGGCACGCTTTCCTTTCTGTGTATTGTGTGTGTAGTGTGTGTGTGTGTGTGTGTGTGTGCGTGAGGGAGTGCGAGCGCAAGTCTGTGTGTGGAGTTATAAAAGGAGCTCACAAACAAAAATAGTTGTTAAACTTGGTGTTGATATTAACGTTTACTCTAATGTGTTACAAAGCAACCCAAGTTTGGCTGCCCTGTGTGCCTGTCTGTCTGTGTGTCTCCATGTGCATGTGTGTCTGTGTGTACGTGTGTCTCTCCATGTGCATGTCAGTCTCTGTGTGTGCATGTAACCCATCTAACCATGTAATGCATCTAACCCTAATCCTAAATATACTACTAAATCATTAAGGAAACAAAAGTCATGTGTTCAGTTGTATAAGTATGAGATGGGGGTGGGATTTGATAAGCTTTCTTCTTCCCACTCCTTTTTGAGCAGTACATATTGAATTTATTTGGTTATTACCAGTGTACATGGCAACTGATATTTTGTCTTGATCATCTTTATTTATTAATGTATTTGCTCTGATATTAATTCCCTGTACACAAAAAATGTTTACTTTTTTCTTCTGCTCAAAACAAATAAATGAATGAATGAAAATAAGCCTGTTTTGTTTAAAATCATTGCTTCCTGGTGCTTTTTAAGGCTAAAAACTCAAAAAAGACTGTTCTAGATAATTTGCAAATGCCCATGTTCCTGTGACTTTAATAAAAAGAAGCCTCAAATCATCGTAACTTTCACCGCAATTTTTTGGAAAAGCTGCTGCAAAATCAGACATTTTAGGCCACAACAATCCAAAAAAAGCCCGCAAAATCCTGGAGGGACTGCTTAGTGACAATGTTCCCTCTGTAATTAGTGCACTGTTCTTTGACAGAATGTGTTGATAGAGACCGACAATTTTCTTTTACTTAGTTATTGCACTTTTGGACTGTGCATCGCCACTTGGGCATTTTTAAAAATGTTTTTATTGCCAAGTGTGTGCTTGCTCGTGTTCGTGAGTGATGTATATGTAACATATTAGAGATTTATTAATGGCATACGTTTTAGCCAAAAATACAGCTCTTAAAAGTGAGTTACTGTGAAGACGATATGTTAAATCATGGGTTGGGTTGCGGGTCTAATGTACATGGGCACGGGCGGGTGCGGATTGGACATGAAAAAAATGCGGGTAGCAGGTCGGGTTGTGGACATCAGCTTTGCGGGTACGGGCAGGTGTGGGTTTGGAAAAGGGGACCTGTGCAGGACTCTGCTTTGAGAGTTAAATCATAGGTACCTTAACTAACAGTTTGTAGAGATTACTATGTCCAAGGTCAGAACAGGGGAAGATTACACCATGATGGTAGATGGGCTGAGATCAATCAATCAAATTTTAGTCATATTGCACCAAATCATAACAAAAGTTATCTCTTGATACTTTACATATCAAGCCGGTTGAAACCAGACTCTTAAGCCAATTTACAGAAATGTGAGCACAAATCTATCTATCTATCTATCTATCTATCTATCTATCTATCTATCTATCTATCTATCTATCTATCTATCTATCTATCTATCTATCTATCTATCTATCTATCTATCTATCTATCTATATATATATATCTATATCTATATATATATACATACATACATACAGGGTGGGGAAGCAAAATTTACAATGAACATTTAGTTGTTTTTTTCTCAGCAGGCACTACGTCAATTGTTTTGAAACCAAACATATATTGATGTCATAATCATACCTAACACTATTATCCATACCTTTTCAGAAACTTTTGCCCATATGAGTAATCAGGAAAGCAAACATCAAAGAGTGTGTGATTTGCTGAATGCACTTGTCACACCAAAGGAGATTTCAAAAATAGTTGGAGTGTCCATAAAGACTGTTTATAATGTAAAGAAGAGAATGACTATGAGCAAAACTATTACGAGAAAGTCTGGAAGATACTATTAAAGAAGAATGGGAGAAGTTGTCACCTGAATATTTGAGGAACACTTGCACAAGTTTCAGGAAGCGTGTGAAGGCAGTTATTGAGAAAGAAGGAGGACACATAGAATAAAAACATTTTCTATCATGTAAATTTTCTTGTGGCAAATAAATTCTCATGACTTTCAGTAAACTAATTGGTCATACACTGTCTTTCAACCCCTGCCTCAAAATATTGTAAATTTTGCTTCCCCACCCTGTATATATATCTCAAACCTGGTCAACAGGTCCCATGTCACAATTTGCGTATAGAAAACATTGAAAATATATTTCCATAGCACATTTGTTCTTTAAATATCATTATAAAGGGTATTAGTAATGTCTTATTCCGCATGATGCGACAGTTTTAACCTCCTAAATAATAGTTTTTTTGTAATTATGCTACTGTGTTAATAACATTTTGATCTAAACTTTTTGTAACATATGTCCCACTTCAGACTGTTAAAAACTTCCAGACCCCAAATTCCCAATTAAATGGCAAAACAAATTGCACAAAATTGACAAAAAATGCAACAAGTGAAGAATGGTCTTCAGACACGAAATGAAAAAAACACTGGAAGTTTTATTGCCTTTTTTTGTCAGAGGAAGGATGTTAAAAATGTGTATAGTTACAATTCCTCACCATATGATTTGGAGTGTCCCACTTCACTTTTTCCAGTTTTTGTATCACTGCATCTGGGGGCATGTTATCTAGCTAACACTGGCAAATAATTAAATGATCTCTTTTTTTATGTTATCAATTCAAACATTTGACAGTATCACTAGTGGGCTTCAAAGTACTGTCTGCTGTGTCCTCCTGGTTGAGAATGATTGTTCTGAAATAAGCTGCAGTAAATAGGTATGCTTTAATCTATAATGTTACAGACAAACCATGAGGGCAATACATCAACCAGTGGGAATCTACAAATTCAGATCAAAAGGAAGCATTGTTTTCTACTGCTGGCACATGCAAAGATATATTCTTATATCACTGCAGCTTTTGTCACATGGGAGGTTGATTAAAGTTAAACATTGACCTTATTCTGTCACCACCCATCTCTGTAAGGTGTTGAGGTAAATATCAGCTTAAACATAATGCTGCAGTAATCCTGTCAATTACTTTTGCACACATGAGATCCTGACCTTTTTGGTTCACTGGAATTGTGACAGTTAGTTTGACGCTAGTTTAAAGGTTTTTCCCTCTTGTTTCTCTTCCCTTCGTACCTCCTCTTGTTTTGGAGCGCTACAGAGGGAGATTAGGAAACTTGAAGATAAAATCATTAGTAATAAGAGGGTTTGAAAGAGTATAGAACACAGTAGTTAAGTTTATACTCAAAAAAGCATAAAAACAATAATCAAGATATTGATTCTCCAACTCATTTTTCTCTAACTTGGTGGGAAGGGTAAAAGAGCGTAAGGAAATGCTGTCTTAACCCATAAAGATCCAGCGCTGCTTTTGTGGCATTTCTCAATTTCTCTATGTAACTTTTCATAAGTGATTTGTCACTATTTATCATAATATTATCCTCTCCAACTTGCATTTTTTTTTTTAGTGAAAATCAAGTATTTTCCTATATTTATTTTACTAATCATAAAGTTTAATCATCATGCTGAGATTACATTTGAGGGTTATCATACCAAAAACAGAGAAAACTTGAGAAAAAGTGACTCTTTCAGTAAAACATATCATTAGCTTAACATAAACCAAGTGTCTTCATCCACTGTCACTGATCAAACTCCATGGGTTTTACTAGTGAATCAATGTTGTACAGGGTGAGTCAGAAAAAACGCTCTTTCCATTTAAAGAAATTGTACTGCTAAAACGGAAACACTGATTTTTCTTTTGACCATACAGTCATATTGATGTGGTTATTGAGCATGTCTGGTGATGTAGTCATAGATTTATTGCATTGCATAAGAGAGAGAAGGTCCATTGTTTATTGGGCACTGAAATACCTGCCAACACAATGTATGCCACAGTGAACAAACTTGAAATTGACAACAATTACAGGAGTCGGGGCTTTGCTTTCACACTCAGGACATAGACCTACATGACAGTGTCCAGGGAGTTTTCATCATGGCAAGACCACAGCGATTGCAGGTATTATTTCCTCATCGAGTTGTCTGTTTGGGTCAGGAGAGAGAGTGTCCACCTAGATCCCCGGACTTGACCCCCCTTGATTTTTTCTTGTGGGGGTATCTTAAAAACCGTGTGTATCAGACTGTTCTACAAACTCTTCAGGAACTCCGAAATCGCATCACGGCTGAAATCCAAGCCCTACGACGAACACAAATGGCGAGAAGAGCTGTGTTAGAGATGTGACAACGAGCACAGATTTGCATCAATCTGAATGGTAGCCAGGTTGAAGGTCGTGCCGGACGACTTCGTTGAGACAAAACATTTTGATGGCGAGTGAACATGTTGTAATGGTTGACAATTTCAATTTCATTCACGGTGGCATAAACTGTGTTGGCAGATATTTCGGTGCACAATAAACAATGGACATTCCCTCTGTTATGCTATGCCATAAATCAATGATTCAATCGCCAGACATGCTCAATAACCACATCAATATGACTGTATGATCAAAAGAAAAATAAGCATTTCCATTTCAGTGGTACAATTTCTTTAAATGAAAAGAGCGTTTTTTCTGACTCACCCTGTAGAAGGTGACGGTGTTTCCACGTTCACTACAGAGCCTTTGAACATCCAAATAGGTCATATCTGATGACCATGAAAAGATGACAAACTGCATTTTACACCAATTATTTACATGTATTGGTAGGATTAGTGACTCTAAGGTTATTAAATATTTTGTTCAGTACATGCTTGTGGTCACTGGTGTATATCAAGGTAATAATAGTTTTGGATTTTTCATTGTAGGTTAAGTTTTATTAAGTTTTGACTTTTTTTTTTCTCTAATTCAGTTAGTTTTAATTCATTTTTAGAGCAGGTTTGCTAGTTTTTATTAGTTTTCATTTTTTTCTAAATGCTTAGTTTTAGTTTAGTTTTAGTATTAATTTTAGTTTTGTCATATCTTTTCTCTTCTTTGCCGTCAAATTCAAATAAATCCCAGACAGGACTCTGCTGTTTTCTCCCAACTTTAGTTTCCATGTTTCCAGGTAGAGTGGGGACCAGAAGACGACTCTAAACGACAAGTGACGAGAAGTGACGAACCGTTAAATATCATATGGTGCCGCTAGCTAAAAGTGCTTGAGGGAAATAAATCGATTTCGTATCAATCCAACATTGACAAAGACGAAAACGAAGGGAATTTTATCCATAATTTTTATACGTTTTAGTTAGTTTTGTAAGCACACAATACAGTTTCAGTTAGTTATCGGGTTTTTTCTTTTAATTATAGTTTTTATTTATGTCAGTTAATGAAAATGTTTTTACAATTCTAGTTTTCGTCATTTCGTTAGTTTTCGTTAACAATAAAAACCTTGGTGTATATTTGGGTCTTTATGAGTTACCTTTCCAAATGGAACTGTAACTGATGACCTGACAGAAATGAGGAGGAAAGCTATAGACTTTTACACCAGCCTCTTTAGGGCTGACAGCGATGATCCTGACTGTGTGACGGAAATACCGAAGGGACTTCCATCCATCTTTTTTGATGAGATGACTACAGCAGTCCAACAGCTCATTGTGGCCAATCCTCTGCACTTGACGGACTACCTTCAGAGTTCTATAAAAGATTCTGGACTCTGCCGGGAAATGACTGAGGACGATAAAGAATGGTTTGGGTCTGGATTTGTGTCACTGAACTGAGTAAGAGCAGTTCTGACACCACTGCTGAAGAAAGGTGATTTAGGCCAGCTGAAGAACTGTTTAACTGCTGCATACTGGTTATAACATCCACGAAATGTGTCTCAGACAGATTGAAAACCAGTTAGACCTATACTGTCCCTGGACATACAATAATAGACAATCTGCTTCTTTTGTGACATTCTCCAGAGAACAGATGTTAAATTCTTTTTTCCTGGTCAATGGAAGTCTGAGAGTCAATCATGTCTACTCATTTCAAACTCTCGAAACTTTTGCTTTTAGGGGGAGAAAAAAATCATGGATCAAGTTGTGTTCTGGAGCTACTGTCTTGTTAGATTCTGTTGGAGCTGGTCCAATAAAGCCACAATGGCCAACCTGGTTCAGGTCTTTCCTTCTTGCAGAGAAGTCAGATAACACATATGCTGATACTGTGACAGCCTTCAGTAATGATATCTATAATCTCATGGAAAAAAAAGTCTTATTTGAACAAGTCTTTTCTGAAAGGGTTAATAGGTCAAAGTGTGATAGTGATAAAAAGTAGCATGATATGGAACCACAGTCTTTACCAACTGGGCTGCAATGGAGCAGAGAGGGAAAGAAGTCTGCATTTTTTTGTTTGTTTGTTTTTGTATCAATGACTTTAAAATACAAATTGGGAGGAAGGTATGGTAGAGAAAGAAAATCAGTATCCAGTTGTCTCAGTGGACATAGGTTCAACCCCAGTTGTCCTATAGGGAGAGGACTATGGCTGTTAACATAACCTTTATTCTCTGGCACTGCCTGCAACTGAACCTGAAGAAACTGGCAAAGTTGTTTTGGACAGGTTTTCAGGTGACCAGACCAGGGGCCTCATGTATAAAGCGTGTGTACGCACAAAAACCTGGCGTACGCCCTTTTCCACGCTCACGTTCAGATGTATAAAGAGTGAAATGACCGTGGAAATGTGCGGTCCTTCACGTCAACTCCATAGCTGGCGTACGCACGTTTCTAGTGCTTTGGAACCTTTGGCGACACTTAGAGGTGACACTGAAAAACTGTTAATAATGTGACAAAGGTCATTCCTCCGATTGATGTGCACATCGGAGATACACAGATGAGCAATGAACACACAGACACGTCATCCTACTGTCAGAGCAGCACATCCACCACCTGAACCAGAACCAACCAGACCAACCAGAACCAGACCAACCCTGGACCCATCAAAGCCAATCCTGCCTGGGAGGACATTAAGCAACAACAATATAAAGAGACAAGGACCCAAAATTCATTGGTTGATAAATATAGTGTTCATGTCTGTGAGAACATTTATTAGTCGGTCCAGTCGCTCATTGACTCCGCCGATTGTCCTCACGATGTCCTCTGGTGACTCGGGTCAGCACGGACCCATGTCGGTCGGATGGGCATCAGCAGTGGGCTGTGGCGGACCGGTGGACCGGCTAACGCTGGGGAGTCAACAGAAGCCTCTGTGACAGGAGGATGATACTGTGTCTGACCGTCTACTGTCTCATTGTTGGAAAATAATAATTTGAGTGATTAAACAGGAGTCAAAGTCTTTGATTTCCTCTTTGATATCCTGACATGATCACACATGAACCTTTATCTTGTTTGGCTGTGATCAGACTGTGTATGACTCGTAGAATAAACTAATGTGTGACTTACACAAATACTAAATTTATATTTATCTTGGGGGTGATCCGCATCAGCCCTGTGAGAAAAGTGTCACAATATCGGCGACTCTTTCCTCAAACAGTCTCAGTTCGTCTCTTTTCTCCTTCCGCCTGTTTTGGCCTCCGCTTCGCGTCCACCTTGACGTCATCGTCTGATCCTGCAGAGAGGGGAATCCCAGAAGGAATCCCACCTGCGGACCCCGTTTATGCTGACTTGCATATTTAAATGTGGGCGTGGAGAGGGAGGAGTCAGGTACTCCAACATATGCGCTCAATTCCACGCTGATTGGGATGTATAAAGGAAGTGTACTTGGATTCGGGCGTACGCACAGTTTTATACATCTGGATTTTTTTGTGCGTTCGGACTTTTCTGGATTTGGGCGTACACCAGGTTTCAGTATGAAATCCACGCAAGTCTTTATACATGAGGCCCCAGGTGTGTTGTACCAGTGTTGGAAGAGGGGTACAGGCTAATCAACCTCTATATCCATGTGGACTATGGAGATAGATTAGTCAAGCTTCAGACTGTGCAGGGCAGGCTTTTGCTTTGCCAAGTGAGCTCCCTAGCCCATGAAACACACCTGTTTCTGCAGGATTTAGATGATATGGGCTTTTCACAGATCTCTTCTTTTAACCAGTTGTTCCTTAAAGTGTAAAGGTTTGTTTTATAGGCAAAGAGAGTGTGTTCTCAATCTGTGGCACAGTTGGTCAAGTCTGCGCATACAGAGACGGATACACAGTTCCATCAATGGGCAAAACAACCTGTTAAAAACTGAGCTGGGAAAACTGGTACATAAGAGATCTCCTGGACAATAGAATGCTACTGCCACACTGAGTCAAGACACTGCAATCAATTCGTTTTTGGTTTCTTGAAAAACTGCTGTAGGAAGTGATAAGTGTAATTCCTGGACTCTTTAGGGCTGAGTCACTCATACAGTTGGAGTTTCTGTCGTCTAACTGTGCTGTGGAGGGAGAGGACGGGGCGCCGCTGTCCTCTCAGTAACCTGTATTGTCAGACCTCTCCAATGTGTCAGAGAAGAGGCTGTGCGCCACAGTGGTAAAGGTTATTAACTGACAATCGTTGGTTGGTGCTCACAAGTCGAGGTAACTTGGGTTGTTGCCCCTGGGGTTATATTCCAAAAGCAGCTGGTGGCCCCTGTGCAAACAAACCCACTGTGGATCTGTAGTGGAGGATGGTGCATGCATGGGCCTGTGGCTACAAACAGACATGTGATACATATAGATCTAGGAGCAGTGTGTGTGTTCTGTCAAGCTAAAAAGACATTACAGCATCTCTAGCTCAGCTGCACTAGTGTAGCTTAACTTTTCTCTCTGCTGGAGCAGTGGCTTAATGGACACATCTTAGAGGACAGGCTTTTTATTTTTCATCCTAAATACTCTACAGCAGTGGTTCTCAATTAGTGGTTTGCGACCCAAAAGTGGGTTGCAGGTTTTTGCCTAGGAAAAAAATAATGCTAAGAAACCAGTTCTGTGCATTATTGCTTTATGTGCCATTCATTCACAATCCCCAACAGTAGGTGATGGTAATGCATTGTAATACTAATTAACACCAGACATTTCACAGCATAAAAGAAGACCCAAAATTTTCTTTTCATATCATGGCGAAACTTAGGTACGACAACAACTACATCAGATATGGTTTTACTGACATTGAGGACAAAAACCTCAGCGTGTTTTATTCTTGAATAAGTGACTGAATGCATTTTTTAATTTTTAACTGAGGGCATATTTTAGTTTTGTTTAAAATGTACCCCATTTTGTGTTAAAGGGAATATTTCCATATTTACCATCACTACCTGCTGGTCATTTCTGTATTATCATATTGTGATATTCTGTATTATCTCAGGTTCAAAACACACCATCTTTTTATTAAATAAATTTGAGAAGTTTAACTGTTATTAATTTGGGTCGTGGCTTGTCATTGAAAGGTGATAGTGGGTCCTGAAGCCAGACCAGTTGAAAACCACTGCTCTAAAGGACAGTGTAGACCTATATGTATAGTTGATATATTTCAATTGGTCAGGCCAAGTCAAGAATCTGGTTCTAACTAAATAAAAATAATTGAGAGGGACAGGATCTGTGGAGGTGGAGACAACTGGTGGCAGCACATCTTAGAATAGATTTCATGTGCTATAAAATGTCAGAAATTGAAGAATTTCTTGTGGTTTGGGGAGCTGTTGATGCAGTGTGCCATGGGTATGGAGAGTCACTAATTCTTGATATCTGATAAAAGAAATAATAAATATGTACAAATGTACATAGGTTTGGCTTTGTACTTGTGTGTAGGTATAACTTTCTAATTACTTTAAATTGCAAATAAAATTTTGGACCAAAACCTTTTAATATCTCCTTGTCATTCCTTGTTTTTCCTCTCCTTTCTGGCCAAAAAGAGTGAAAACAGATGCAGGCAGAGCAAACAGCTCCGTTAGACTCCAATTAGAAGGAGGCGTGGGCTAATCTGTCACCTCGCTGGGTTTGTTGATCCTAAGATGAGAAAGAAGTGCAGGAGGAAGAGATGAAGACCAAAGGAGCAGGAGATACAGAGAGAAACAGGGGGTAGAGGAGGATTTGAGAACACGCAGAGTGACTTAATTAGAACTTAGAAGACAATTATTTGGAAGATCCCCTCTGTACACACCACAGCCTCAACAATTATCACAATCGAATCATGGCCACACCAGTGCAATCTCACAAAAAATAGATTGTCACGGTTTTTAAGATTGCTTTTCTCAGGATAGTTGTATTGGATTGCAGTCTATTAAAGGATGTATCTGCAATTTGTTCTGTTTGATGAATGAATGTCTTTCTTATGAGGCTGTGATGCAGAATCCTCCCACTCAATCTTTGCATCTTAACTAGATCCGCTGTGCTCACTTTACATTTTAGTTACCATTGTCGAGGTCAAGAGGTATTTCAGCTGCCTTTAGATTACTAGGTGGTCATCTTTTGTTAATTGTAAATTGGCTTAAAACAAAATAAGTTGAGACTTTAGGGCTCCAATATGTTTTTTTCTTACTTTGTCCATACATACAAATCCATTTCCATCATAAACAGACATGTTATTTTAACAGGATTGAGGAAAAAAGGCTCAACCATGTCATTCAATTATGAATTATTCCATCTTCCTACTCTGTTCATTTCTTGTTTTTATTTCCTGGGGTTGTGATATTTCAGGCTGGCAATGCAAATCAAGGTTTTTAAAAGATTATGCCAATTACAAAATTTGGTGCAATGATAATGATAATGTTAATTCTCAACATTTCTGCATTAACATATATTTAAGTAACCAGGCCTATTTTATGTGAATAGAATCTTAGTGTGAGCATAATTTATGCCTTGCGGTGGTTAAAACCACCCCCATGCTACTTCACAATGTCATCGCCTTCTTTGTCTTATTGTTTTGAATTTGAGACCTCTAGTGGCAGGAAAGAGAACTTATCAAAAAGCTTCTACTGTAACTTCCAGTTATTATGTTTTGTCCCAGAAAGCTTCATCATCTCGTTTTGCAAGGCTTCAGAATGGTTCCTATGTCTAAATTTAGATTTTTACCCCAACCCCCAAAGGGTAGGCAAGGGGTATTGTTTTTGGTTCGGTTTATTTGTTTCTTTGTTTGTTGTTAACACTTTAGCAGCAAAACTATTGGTTCAATTTATACCAGATTGGGTTTCTGGATTGCCAGTGACCCAGAATAGATGTCATTACATTACATTTTGGGAATGGTAGGTCAAAGTTCAAATTTTTTTGGATTTTTTAAAATCTTCCCATTTACTTATAACGGGAGAAATACATGTGAGGGGCCAGGTTTGTTGTGCCTGGCACCACTTGTTCTTTCTTTGCTCAGTTTAATAGTTTTATATTCTCTCATTATATTGCTGGTTTCCACTTGAGAGAGCCTAAACTCTCAGGGTGCTGCAGAGTTGAATCTGTAAGAAGTGTGAAGCTAAATAAGGGTTAAAGCTCACACAGAGGACACATGCTGAGAGATCATATTCCCTTCAGTTTAAAGAAAAGGAAAAAAGAAAACCATACTTCTATTCCCATCAGCACAGGTACTACAAGGGATTTATCTGTCTATCTGCACAGGCAAGTTAACAGTGATAAACTCAGAATCCAAATTTCCCTTGTGTGCATCTTCTTCTTTTTTTTTTTTTTACCCCTCTGTGACAAACTGAAAGTTGTCTCTGCCTTGGAGCTCCATTTCATATCAGATCTGCAGCCAAGTTCAAACAAAGCTGCAAACTCTCACCGTCTGCTCCTGGAACCATGCCATGCAAATACTGAAGTATGGAAAACTGTTTTTATTGACATACTGCAAGCATCTCTCTTATGGTCAAAAACGACTGAGGTGCTATCACAACTCGATCGTCAGCACTGTCACAACACTGCACTATCAGTGTATTATTAACCCTCATAGAAACAGTGGCAAACTGAGCAAGTACACTGATAATATCTTCTATCAGAGTCGTTAAAATAAACTTTTCTCGCACACATTAGTCTTTTTTGTCAAAGTTTTTCAGACCAACCACAACTTCTGGCTGCCTAGGAGCTCCGTTTTTAAATAAGACCGTGAGCAGACTTAAAACAAGGCTTGAAAACTTTCACAGCTGGGTCCCGGAGCCATGCAGCGCTGGTGTAATGAAAATGAACCAAGAATGATGGTTTTGATTACAGGGGGAGACAGTCTAGTGTGACAAAGAAGAAAGAAACATTTTGAAAACAAGAAAACCCCAGAGGCGTTGTTATCACATTATGAAAAAATCTATTGAGTCGGCCTATTGCATTTTTTTCCCACTGATGTCTCCGTGGCTTTTTATATCATAGACAAACTTGGATCAGAGGCTTTTAAATCCACTGGACAGATTAAAAGTGAGATAAAAGTAAGACAGGTGTGGTGCTGTGATAAAAAGATGACAATAGTGCATGATTATTAACTGAACCTCCTTTGGAGTCGTTTTTTATTCTTTTATTCCATCATAATCTATTTGAAAAACGTAGTGGCTTGAATAAGCAAATTTACTTAAGGGATGTACAAAAGGTTGGTGGTGTGAATATATGATAATAACGACTGTCTAACACATGTATTATTACTGAAAAATAAGGTCCAATCCCACTTCACCCCTTGGCCCTTGCACTTGGTACTACCCGTTGAAACAGAGCTGCAAGGGTTAGGGGCTGAAATATCACCCTATGAAATGGGACAACCCTTCGCAACCTGTTACGTCATCAGCAGTCATCGATGCCGCTATTGACAGTTGTGAAAACTTTGTTTCCGAAAGTGTTCATCATGCCGTCAGTAGCTGTAACCATCTCTGTTGCATGGGCTTTGGTCATCTTTTTGCGACTATCAACTATGAACTACAGCATATTGAAACAGCATTAAATGGTCAATCAAATGATTAATTTGTTTACAAAGAAAATGTATACATTTGTGTGTTTCTTTCATTGCTGTGTTTACCTCCATCTTGCCAATGATTCGAATAGAATTATGGGACATTTCTCCTACCCCTCCATTTGCAGTGTGGTCCTGGTCAGTCTCCGTTTCAAGGGCTATACAGCCCTCCACACAGCCCTTCCCCTTTGTCTAATCGAGAATTGGGACAACACTACCCCTTCATGTGTGCGCAAAACGGAGGGGTAGGCTTAAAGGGGAGGGGCCAAGGGATGAATTGGGATTCAGCCTAATTGTAATTACATGATGGGACTTGACCCAAATAAAAAGGAATAATCCACTGGATCACAAATTCAGATCATGTCAAATTAGATTTAAGTCTGTGAAACAATGTATTACTGATTTTAGAATAATAGAAAAAAAAATTGTCATGATAGCGAAATATGTTTTTTCACTCTGAAAGCAATCATCTCAACAGTGGCGATGACCTAAGTATTTATACTCAAGTGCTGTACTTAAGCACAGACATGAGAAAAACAAAGTACACCCTCTTGATGTTTGAATCATCTGGTCCTTACCAGGGCCTAAAATAGTTTAAGTCTAACCTTAAGTGTAAAGCGTGTGCGTGCACGCACACATGCACGCACACACACATGCACACACACACACACACACACACACACACACACACACACACACACACACACACACACACACACACACACACACACACACACACACGATTCTACTGGGAAATTAATTTAACAAAATTGAGACAAAATGGAGAAGCAGTGTGTGAAAGTACATCCTTACTTCTGCCAAAGGAAGTGAGAATAAGTAACAGCCAGGTTCTGCTGACAAAATTTATGAAGTAATTCAGCAATTTTGACCACTTCTGTAAAAGCAGAGGTTTAATCAGTTTACTGGTTAGGAGGATTTAGCTGTGTTAATACAAAACCATGAAGGAAAGACTTCTTAGAGCAGGGGTGTCAAACTCATTTTAGTTCAAGAGCCACATTCAGTCCAATAGGAACTCAGGTGGGCCGGACAAGTAAAATAATAGTAAAAGTTATATTATGAAAATCTTTACATCACAAAGTTTCCTTAAAAATGTGAACAACATGAACAACCTGAAATGTCTTATGAAAAACAAGTCCAAGTTTAACTACATTATGCCTCAGTTTATCATTTACACATGTGCATTACAATGTGAATTTGAAAAAAAAAACAAAAAAAACAAACTGGATATACTGTACAGACATGCAGCTACCTCCACTTTAAGGAGCCTTGATTCAGTATATCATGCTTCTTTACATTTCATTTCAAATGCAAAATCTCTCACTCACAACTGCACTCTCTATGATTTAGTGGGCTGGACATTATTAACCATTCATAGACAAAAACACTGGTTTATGTTCATCTATAAAGCTCTGCTGAATAATATCCCAAAATACCTCAGTAATCTTTTCTCTGTTAGCTCTAGTAGTTTCCATCTATGTTCCTCCAAATGGTTGCTTCTGACTGTTCTCTGAGTTCTGACAGACTTTGGAAAAACAGCATTTTCCTACCATGTGTCACAGTCGTGGAATAATCTTCAAAAACTGTAAAACTACATACATTCATTTCTGTTTATGATTTTAAAAGAGAATGCAGTGAAGGAGGAATGTCATTGTTTTTCTTGATGCCATTATGGTTGAATAACAGTTATTGGGTTTTATTGTTCATTGTTTATCATGTATGTGTTTTGTATTGTTTGGACTTTGTATGGCTGCTACCTTGGCCAGGTCTCCCTTGTGAAAGAGATTTCTAATCTCAATGGGACTTCCTGGTTTAATAAAGGTCAAATAAAAAGTAAAAATTAAATTTGGGTTTTACCTACTGCTTCCCCATTTTACCCTTATTTTTGTTGAATAAATAATGATTTGATGGAATCTGTTGCCTGTTATTTTATGCTTTAGGTCAGAACCTTGTAAGGACCAGATAATTATTTGTTTTTATGTCCCGATGAAATCATAGAATTCATAACTGGACAAATGTCTTGTAGTCATACTTCACTTGAATTATTTCCATTTTATAAAACTTTAGTTACAGTTATAGATGGCTTTAACCCTTTAACAACTACAATCTCTCTGGCACTGCATTTTGCACTTTACAGCATTCAAATTACTGTAACTCCTGATCTGTTTGTGCTATCCACAGAATTCAAATGGCATAGAAAAGTTGAGATCCTGAGCTTTCTGACACTATATAAAACTTTACGGCAGCAATGTGGGACTATTACAGGTAGAAAGGAACTGTGTCAGAGACTTCCACACAGGCTAAAAAAACACTTGGAAATAACAAAATATATGAAGCCATCATATGGATACTGAATTTTCAAGACCAAAAAGCTTGATTGAGCAGATGGAAAATAGTTGAAAGTAGATTTTTGCAATCTCAAAAACCTATGTTATGGACATTTACAGTTGTTTCTAATAAATATGCTAAAGACTTCAAGTCCATTTTTTTAAAATAACAAAAACACACTGTTTTAAGTATTTATTATTTTGAAGTGTCTGCTGACACAATACTGTGGGGAAAACTACTGGTTTGTCTATTACCACAGAGCCAATCAGTGCCCTTGTTATATCATGTCTAGACTGGTAACTTGTTACATCAGAAAAGTACCAAGGCAATCAGATAGCGAATAGGTCAGGGCGCTGGTATGTAAACCCAACACTGATATAAATCAGCCACTGGGACAACATTCAAAGTGCAGAATTCAGACCACAGCACTCAATACATTGAACTGACACAGAACTGAGAAGTTACATGGCACATTGCCGCATCTAACATGTAGCTCCACCCACCTTCTTCAGCTTCACTGACTGCACAGAGTAAAGAACACCATAAAACAACATATAGAGTATTTAGATGAATAATTTCTATGCTATACTATATACTATCACTAATTTGTCATTTCTTCCATGAATTGCCACAGTACTGTGGTAGCAAAATGCACACAAAAATTCACTGATGTGTACACCATATCACCACAGCACTGTGGCAACAAGAGGCTAATGAGTTACTGTAACAGTATCCATGATTGGCTCTGGTAGAAATGCTAACATTTGATTGGCTCTGTGGCAATAGAAAAACCAATATTTCATGCCACAGTATTGTGGCAGCTGCCATTGCCTTAATATTTATAATAATGATCATTAATGGCCAGAATTTGAAATTAAGTACTTCCTGTCCTACTGCAATCAAATTCAAAATACTGTAGAGCATGGTATCCCCTCCCCCTCCCCCCAGACAAGGGGTTGCCAAATCCATCATAATTGTCTACCACAAGGAGCTACCATGGCAAGCGACAAGTCCTACACCGCTACTTATACTGGGCCCAGTCTCTTCTCCCGAGACCGGGCTGCAGTGTTTTCTCCTGGGGCCACACCACGGCTCGGCCCAGGAGGAAACACCGCAGCTCTGCCCGGGAGAAGACATTGCAGCCCGAGCCCACAGTCTCACCATCTGGTAAGAGCCACTGAGAGCCAGGGTAGACCACAGGAGAGCTGGCGTCAGTCTTCAAATTCTTCTCTGCTTTCAGTCATCTCTATGCTTCAAAAGCTTCTCCTGTACATATCCTTGTTTTGTTTCTTTGTCACAACATATTTGGGAATAATAAGAGGCCTTTTAGGTTTAGTAACATAACGTTAGACATTTGTGATCAGAAATGTTCCAGCTGCAGCTCAGTGGGAACTGACAACCTGAATACCCAGACGCTACTGACTTGGTGTTTGGGAGATAGGTGATGGGTGGAGCATCAGACCAAAACATAAAATGACAACATAAACATTATTTAGGGGCTGACACTTAGCTTTTTAAATGCAAATATTCTGGCTGGACTACTACTGTCAGTGATAACAGTATTTGAAATGAACATGATTCCTTCATGTCTGGTGACAGTCAGGGCCATTTTATGATTACTCATAACATAATTCTTACATACAGCAACTTCAAACACGGAGGTTTTAAATGGATAATCTTTACATAAAGTGTTATTTTCCCACATTGTTCATTTACTGTGGGTGCTTGCTCCACCTCTTGGTTTCAAATATGTTTATAAGAGTTGTGGATGCTGATGAAACACTGCTGTACGATTCACTTTTGCTGAAGCTTTACCTGAGACAAAGACAGTATTCTGTTTGAAAAACCATAACATGTTTATTGACTTGATCTTCTGGAAGTTACATGCCCTAATGTGACATCCTCTGCAGAATTTGCATAACTTCTAAAACCTTATACAATTAACAATATGGTGGTTGTTGCAAAATAAGTTCAAACTATACAAACTTTTTATGCAAATCTGTTCTATTCCCCAATGCTCTCCTCCTCCTCATTTTGACCTTTTTATGTTTTGCTGCTACTTCATTATTTTCAAGCTCTTTGCTCCATCTCCGTCCCTTACTTTAAGTTTCTCTCAACTTCATCTATTTACCTTCACCTTTTTGGTCCATTATCTCCCCAATCCTTCCATCCATCTTTTCATTATGTCTTTCCTCTTGTTCTCCTTTCCCACCCTTAGGATATTTTATCTGTATAAGAGCTGACTAAGCAGCTGTTAATGTTTTTTTTTTTCATTGACAAGAGAAACAGATATAATCAATAACCCCACAGGGCCATGTAGGAGTTTCATAGCTATCACGAGAATTAGCAAGCAGATGGATTACAGACGCAGAATATTAGCTGCTATTGCCCAGAACACACCCAGACTCCCTTAACTCCTCTTCATAAAACCTTAGAGACGCCGGTTGGATTATAATATTTATTAGTGTTTGCAAGATAAACAGGATAAGCTGGCAGTTGTATCCTGAAATCTCTACACTCTCACAGGAGAAGAGGAAAAATAGTTAGACACTGGGAAGATACAGATATGTCATCCTTTATGATCTGATATTTAGGGAAAAATGACACAAATGCTACTTCAAGAGATAATAAAACACACACTCACTCTCTCATAAAACCCACTCACACATGGAGGGCCTGCAAGCGATAACCTCAACTCTGGTCAAATCAAGATAGCAAAGATTGAACATGAGAGAACCTCTTGAATCTGCTCTGGGCTACAAGAAAAAAACAAAAAATAACAGCGGTCTTTTACCCTGTTTTCCAAAGCATAAACAAACACTTGTTAACCTGTGCTGCCCACTGCTGTTATGTGAGTGTTATCTTCTTGCCTGCTCTAGGGTGTTTATTGTGCCATTTCTTGTCTCTCAGAATTTGTTTTATTGCTGTTGTACGATGTAGCGAGTACAGAGTAAATAGCGTTATCACTTTTAAAGGCTTTGACCTTCTCATCTTGTATATGTCTATTTGCTTTGTGCTACTCCATGATTTATTTATGTGAATAAAAACAGAGAAAAACAGGTGACATATTCCAACTTCTCCTGTTGTAAGTAAGACACAACTGGCAAGAGCCTTGAAGTGAACAGGTAATATGTTCATTGGCGAAATTACCAGAGTTATAATAAACATAATGCCACTTGTGTTACATGTTTTTACTCATTTAATCCGCGTGTAGACTTTATTGGAAGGCATAGCTAATTTCTCATGAAGACTGACTTCTTATGCCTTTCCTCAGTGGCAAGATTTGACACGGGTGGATTGTGGAAATACCAAAACAACCCCTGTGCTTGGTCATAAGTACTGGCAGTTTCATCATATGTATTATTTCTACTTTAAAATGACCTAATGTCATCATTAATATTTAGAATAAAGAGCTTTGAAGTTCTGCCAAAGATGCCAATTTATAGAGATTTGTAGAGACATGCATGGAATTTATTTATAATGAGGGTCAGTGGGATTTATGTGACCACTAGAGGGAGTAATGAGTCACCCTGCAAAAAACCCAACACCATATGGAGCCTTTGTCCAAAGTATCAGAGAGTGACCAGATGGGGTGAGAACCACAAAGAAACAACTTTTAGAGTCAAAGAAAATGACAAAGTGATAAAAGTTAGAATCACTGTTGTTGTTTTCACCACGAAACACAACTTTAAATGAAAAGAATGGAGTTTGATGTTAAAATGGCAGTGTTTCTTTTACCCTGGTGAGTTCGATTGTGAGGCATATCAAGGTATAAAGTTATTACCTCCACCAAGGAGGTTATGTTTTTGTTGGCGTTGGTTTGTTTGTCTGTCTGTCTGTTTGTCTGCAAG
Source organism: Sphaeramia orbicularis (assembly GCF_902148855.1). Classification (NCBI taxonomy): domain Eukaryota; kingdom Metazoa; phylum Chordata; class Actinopteri; order Kurtiformes; family Apogonidae; genus Sphaeramia; species Sphaeramia orbicularis. Next base: position 63,711,102 of record NC_043968.1, on the reverse strand, counting down.
ATAACTCAAGAAGTTATGGATGGATTTAGATGAAAATTTCAGGAAATGTTGATACTGGCACAAGGAACAAATGATTCAATTTTGGTGGTGATCAGGGGTGGGGGGTGGGGGGTGGGGGAGCCCACTGAGCAGCCTTGGAGGAGGTCTGCGCTCTCTGAGTGCTTTTCTAGAAAAGACAGTGCAGACCTTCACCAAGGCCGATCAGTGGGCCCCCTCCATGGGCCCCCCCACCCCCCACCCCCGATCACCACCAAAATTTAATCATTTGTTCCTTGTGCTAGTATCAACATTTCCTGAAATTTTCATCCAAATCTGGGACACTGATCTGCCTTGGTGGAGGCCTGTGCTGTCCAAGTGCTTCTGGTTATGGGATGTTACTATCTTTACTAAGTTGCCCATTTGTTGATCTATGTTTCAGACAAAACTGTAACAATTCCGACCTTGTTTGTTGGAGTCCAAACAGATCTTTAGTGCAGCTATTGACAACAAAAACTGTACAGGAAACAGAGGTGATTTATGGTTTTACTATGGCTGTTTTCTGTCTAAAATCAGAGCTAAGCTAACAGAGATATAATGTAAACTATCAGCTGATGCAACACATGAATATTATAAGATACTATGTTATTTTGACTGACTGTCAAAATGAACAGCTAAGAGTTATAATTCAAAGAAGAAAACTTGATGATACCATACCATTTATACTTTATTCAGTGACTGATACAATCTGTGGATAAATAGCGTTGATTCGTTGCTGATTTTGGTCTTAAGTATGTTCTGGAACATGACTTCCCCCTTTACATTAATGCCCAAGGGGTCTTAAGAGTAGGATAAGTTAAGGCAAAAACCAGTAACAAACAACTTTCAGAGTTAGAGAAAATGACAAGTCATAAAAAATAGAAGGATTGTTGTTTTCACCACTGGACACAGCTCTGAAGCCAAATAATGGAGTTTGTAACTAACTGTAAGTAAATAACTCCCCCATTTGTTGATCTAGGGTTCAGGCTAAACTGTAACAGTTCTAACCTGGACTTGGACTGTTTGGCCTGAAGTACAAAGATAAGAGATTTGGAACAGACTTATATACTTTACACTACACCTTTTAGATATAGATCTCATTTAGCAACTCTGTCACTGTGCTGGACATATTACTATTTTAGTTTACAGTTTTCTCCTAAAACCAAAATGAATATGAACAATAAAACAACAACAAAAAGCAAACAATAGTGATATTTATGTACATGTGCATTTTAATTTTGTGTGTCTATCAACTGGATCCCATCAGTATAAAAATATACTTGTTGTGATTTTACTTTTTGGATAGTGTATTAACCTAATTCGTTAATGATAGTATGTGTGTTGCTAATGTACATCAAACAAAGTTAGAAAGAAAAATAAAAAACAGCAAATGAACTATAGGGAGGATTTTTTATTTGATTAATGTAATTGTTAAATTTTTTTCATTATTTTGTTCTTTCATCACAGTGAAAGAAAGTAGCAATTTATCATGTTAATGCAGCCAAAATGTATATACTAAACTTAGGGGGGAAAAGCTCAGGCTTAGTTGCAGACATTTGTTTATAAATCTGTCAAAATCCTTTTAAACTAAATATAAAAAATGAATAAATAAAATGACTGTAATTAACGCAGTGAGGAATGTGCAGAGTTGAATAGTAAGCAAACTGTTTATTGATCTTAATGCAGCAGAAAAGTGGAAAGCAGCCTTCAGAAATGCATTAGCCTTCTTAGCCTGGCCAAGGCCAGAAAGTCTATTATATACTCTACTGCTGTGACAGTGTGCCAAACACACTGTCTGAGTTTTCACCTCTGCATTTTTCACACAACCAGAGCTGTCCAAGGAAACATGGCGACTTAACAACCACACCTGTGCATCAGGTGACCTTCAGCCTCCTACTGTTGATACCAAGGACTCTATTGTTCCTTATTGTCTCATCAGTTATGCAAGAGATTCTTTCCCTCCAGAGGAAAGGGAAAGATCTTCAGGGAGACAGATTCACCTTAGGACATTTCTGCAATCTTGTTTATTGGTGATATTTCCATATCCCATTGGATAACAAGCAAATACAGACAGCGTGACATTATGTCCTCAGGTTTCATGGTGAAGTCACAATTGATTTTGATAGCAGTGCACATTTGGGCTTTCTACAACAGCAGCTGTAAATGTCAGGGTTTGGTGTCAGTCCGCTAGAATCAAATAAGACACGCCTTTTTCAATTTTGCACCAACATTCAACAATAATACGGAGAAAGATTTGTCATAGATCAGACACAGAAGCCATTATCTCACAGATTACTTTTTTGGCATTTTACTTTTAATAAATATAGCTGACAGTAGAAAGCAAGATAGAAGATGGATGAAATGTTTAAAAAAAAAAAGAAGAAGAAGAAGAAGAAGAAGGTCGAACTGGGACAAAGTTGGACTGTCAAAAATAGCACTGAGTGGTAGGATATAATAAAAGATACTATTGAATTTTGGAAACAGCCAGCTGAGCACAATGTTATGGATGACTCTGAGAAATAGACATTTGTCAACATCACGACAAAACTTAAGGGAAAGAGAGAAAAAGCAAGGTTAGAAGGGAAACATTCAGGGGGGTATTACTCACTGAATATTGACATTTGATGTGTTTGGGTTTTTAAGAGTTTCAGACTTTCTAGAAAACAAAGATCAGGATACATTGCCTTTCAGCTGCTTCAGTGTTTATTGCATTATTGTTGCATTCTTGTTTAACCCATAAAGACCCAAAATTCCACCGCTGACCTAAACCATTTACTGATCTAATTAATACATGTTGATCCACTAATCCTATCAATCCATGTAAAATAATTGGTGTAAAATGCAGTTTGTCATCTTTACATCTTTTTCATTTCTTTTCAGAGGCTCTGTAGTGAACGTGGAAACACTGTCATCTTCTACAACATTGATTCACTAATAAAACCCAGAGTTTGATCAGTGACAGTGGATGGAGACACTTGGTTTATGTTCAACTAATGATATATTTTCCTGAAAAAGTCCCTTTTTCTTCAGTTTCCTCTGTTTTTGACATAATAACCCTCGACTTTAATCTGAGCTTTTATGAACATCTACATGATCAGTAAATTAAATATAGGGAAATACCTGGTTTTCACTGAAAATGGCAAAATACAGAAGATAATATTATAATAAATGGTGATAAATCACTTAACAAAGGTTAAACAGAGAGGGAAAAAAAATCATCTGGAAACTACCACAAAAGTAATACTCGGTCTTTATGGGTTAAGGCCCCATCAAAATAAATATTTTTCTATCATTAATTAAAAAAAAAACAACAACCCTTTTTTCTAAGTTCTCTATTCTTACCCGCATATTCATAAAGCAACGCATAACCTAAAGACGTTCATTTTGTCTTCTGTTTATGTAATTATACTTCTCTTTTTTCTTTTGTTCAGACAAGGTATAGCTTTTTTTAGATGTTACCTACTTGACAGTTTCGACTGTGACTCCAGTCCTCCTCAGAAGCGTCATCCGACGTGCTGCTGACGTGTCATTTATCAGCTGGTCGGCTCGACAGACCAATCAGAGCCCGTCGAGCAGACCGCACCTCCTCCACCTTGGGTGGTCTCTGGAGGAGGGAATCCCAGGTGTGAGAGAGGGTGTATGCCCCCTTGTCCCGGTTGATGGTGCCATTTGCCCGCTTCCTGATCTCTATTGCTTCCTTGATCCAACGTTTGAGTTTGTTTGTTTCAGATGTTAGAATTCCTCAAACCCCTCCTAGGCACAACACAACACCACTGTAAGAATTCAAAACAACTGGTCTGAGAACTCAACAACATGACAGTAGAGAAAGACAAAATCCTCATTTCACATGATGTAATATCTCTTTTCACCAAAACCCCCATAGATGTCACACTACACATTGTACAAGAACGCCTAAAACAAGACCGGACCCTCAAGAAACGCACCAACCTGACAGTTGATGACATATCCACACTCCTACACTTCGTTGCCAAATCCACATATTTCCAGTTCAAAAACAAAATATACAGACAGAAAGAAGGCTTCGCTGTGGGAGACCCACTATCCGCAATCATGAGCAGTTTTTTCATGGAGGACCTGGAAACCAAAGCCATCCACACAGCACCCACCCACTGCAAACCATCACTCTGGAAAAGATAAGTAGACGACATCCTGGAAAAAAAAAAATTGGACACACACAAGAACTTACAGACCATTTAAACAGCACTGACAAAACTGGAAACATACAATTCACCCATGAAGAAGAAATAAACTGGACCATATCATTCCTGGACATGAACATCCACCACAGAGAAGACGGCAGTATTAAAATCACAGTTTACAGGAAACCCACACACACCGACCAATACCTCCTCTGGACATCAGAACACCCCACAGCGCACAAACTATCAGTTGTCAGAACACTATATGAATGGGCCACCATCATAACTGATGAACAAGACAGACAGGAGGAGGAAAAACATATACAACATGCACTTACACTGTGTTAATACCCCAAATGGGCCATCAACAAAGGCAAACAACAAGTCAAAAACAAAGAAAAGAAGAGCAAAGACAAAAAAACCAAAACACACAAAAAAGACCGACGACAAACCCAAAGATTTCATAACCATACCATACATCCGGGGGATAACAGAACTAATAAAGAGGATAATGAAAAAACACCACATCAACGTTGCCGTAAAACCACACACAAAACTCTGTCAACTACTTGTACACCCTAAGGACAAAATAGCACCGGACCAAAAATGTAATGTCATATACGAGATACCGTGCAAATCATGCAACAAAACATACATTGGGGAAACAGGACGATCATTCAACATAAGGAAAAAAGAACACCAAAAAGAATGCGAAAAGGAGACAGCGGGGAGATTCGCACAGACTCAAAAAGAAAAAGCCGAACAGGAGAACCTAAAATCAGCCATCACGGACCACTGCAGGAGACACAACCACATCATGGACTGGGATAAGGGCACAATTATAACATCTGAAACAAACAAACTCAAACGTTGGATCAAGGAAGCAACAGAGATCAGAAAGCGGGCGAGTGGCACCATCAACCGGTACGAGGGGGTGTACACCCTCTCTCACACCTGGGATTCCCTCCTCCAGAGACCACCCAAGGTGGAGGAGGCGCGGTCGGCTCGACGGGCTCTGATTGGTCCGTCGAGCCGACCAGCACGTCAGCTTGGACGTCAGCAGCACGTCGGATGATGCTTTTGAGGAAGACTGGAGTCACAGTCGAAACTGTCAAGCAGGTAACATCTAAAAACTATACCTTGTCTGAACAAAAGAAAAAAGAGAAGTATAGCAACGCATAACCCTCAGTTTTTAAGCTTTAAAGAACATTTCTGTGACCTTAAACTCTGTGTTTCACTTCAGCCAAGGTGAAATAAGTGTATTACTGTGGACAACACCTTAATCTCTACCTCTTCATGAATGCAGTGTACTAAATATCTAGAATACACATTTTAGACATTATTATTAATATACAAACTGGGTAGTAATACCACTGTGTGTTCATATCACAGACTACTGGCGACCATCTTGAGTGTATACCTGATGCATCATGTACATCAGTCTGTTTATCCTTACTCACATGGAGATTTTAGCTGACAGAAGACAAGGTTACAGGCCTGGCAGACAGAGCTTAATCATCCAGTGATTCAGGCAGGAAGCCACGCGGTTTGAGCTGCACGTGCAGCGGATGTCACCACAGGTTTATCTGGCTTAAGTCCCATTTTTGTGTCTCATCACATTTCTCCATCTTGATTATTTTCTTATCTCATCGTCATTGCCTATGTTATTGTCCATTTTATTGTTTTACCCTGGAATTAAACACACACTGAGCCACATCCCTCAATAAACATAGCCACTTACGCTTTTTTCATCAAGTTGATCCAGTTAATTCAAGATTCAAAGTGTTTTATTGTCATGTGTACAGTAAAGAAACAGGTTTCCCCAAACAAAGCAAATCTTACTTTGCCATCCACACTGAACGCAAAGAGAATTTAAGATGTATAAAAACAGAAATACAATAATTTAACTAGGAAATTAAAACAAACAAAAAAAAGTGGCTTTTAACAATGGCATGCAAAAGAAAATGAGCATAAAAATATAAAGAATATAAACTACTATGACTAATAGAAAAATATATATGTACATAAATGTGCAATATCTGAGTAATTGAGTAAAACTGCCAGAGGTAAATAAGATGTTAGATGTGCAAGACTGTCAGAGATGAACAGTAATGAATATTAATGTACAGTGCATGAAATTACTTGTGAAGTGATAACACATGCAAAAAATACAAATGAATATGTCTGCTACACTGCTCTAGGATCCATGTTACTAAATTAGCAAAATGCAATTTGATACTTGATATATCTTGCTTTTACTCTTGTATTATTCCATTATTAAAAATTTCATGGCATACTTTTAATGACCTGACATTTTTCCTGCAATTTGTGGGATAGAATCATTGTGAAAAGTCTATTTTACTATATCCCCTACATGTACAATAAAGGTAGTTTACCCACACAAGAGCATAGTCTAGTAAGTGCTTACTCAGTTTGTCGACAAGTGACACCCATCTATACTGGATCAATGGTTAAGCCACTGAGACGACAGTAAACACATGGTAATATTGACAGACACAATGATCACTTTTTAAGTATTACAAACTGAAAAACACCTGCATATACTATCAGTTACTTCCTCCATCGTGTCTTTCTCCTGAAAATACACAGAATGAACAGTGGTCTTTGCTTAAGAACCCAATCACAAGAATAAAATGTTGCTATTACCCTTCCAAATACATAATCTTAACCCCAGATGGTATGAAATTAGTAGACAGGGGAATTCAGTGGTTTTTGGACTGCCAGTTTGAAGCCAGTAATTTATGATTTGTTGGTTTTTTGAGCCAGAAGTGACCATATTTGGAAAAGGGGTTGAAAAAGAGTGGAGCTATGGGAATGACAGGGGGTCATAGGTGAACTAATGCTAAACATTAGCCTAATGACATTTACTTAGACACCTTAGAAACTACAGACATGAAAGCTTTTAGTTGTCATAAGATCTTATTATGCAATAATTTAAATAAAACTAGTGAGACTTGAATGACTCCTGGGGGGAAACAAAATAGACTCATTGGTTTTAGAAAGAAGTTCTGTGCAGGTCTATGGGACCCATGGCTTTTTGGAGCCAACTCGAGCAGCTGTCAGTGGTATTACAACTTTAAGATTCTTATTATGAGGCAAGAACTGCAGCTTCAAAATTAATGTCAGCTAAAATATGTTCTATGTCAACATTTTGTAGCTATGTGCATATAAATGATACTGTGCTCTAACAGATATTGGTGTTTTTTGGAAAACTACAGCATTATTAAACCTAGATATTCTGAGGCTTGGTCAATACTTGGTTAGAGTTAAGGAAAGATGCCAGGGCTTGGTAATGAGGATGTGATAGGAAAACATCCACAAAATTTATTATGTAAAAGCATTATTTGTAGTTTTGATGTTCAATGTTAATCCAAATATCAACTGTAGGGGGAAGTTTGGCAATCGAATCCACCTGGAATTACCACCACCCAATTAACACTCCTTCCCACAGACAATATTTTAAGTCAATTAAGGGTTTCTTTTATATCTGTATTATTGCATCCATTGTCAATGTACTGGGTACCATCAAACTCAAGGTTACAGTAGCTCACCATTCACTCTAGTGGGTAAACAACACTACACTGACATAAAATCAGAGCTCCAAGGATCATTTCAGGTTACTCTGAATATTTTAAAGAAGGAATAGTACATATAGCTCCTTTAAAGGCAACTACAACATTTTCTGAGTACCATTCAATACTTTGTCATCGAAAAAGAACAAATGACTAAAATGCAGTAAGTTTGCACCCTAAGGGCCGGATCTATCAAAGGTTTGCGTGTATTAAAATGTGTGCAAACTCATTGCACACGCAAAAAAATGCGCAAACTGATTTACTAACAGTGCGCAATAAGGGTTGCATCTTTCAAAGGTGCAACATAGCGCTGAGGTGTTTACACATATTAATTTAGCTCACGCAAAGTGATTTATCAAACCCGAAAGCAATTTTGCTCATAGAAACTGCATCTCTATTTAGGAGGTCCAAATGGTTTGGATGCGTAATTGCGCACACATGGATAGGGATGGGAATCGTTAACAATTTAACGATTCTGATTCCATTATTGATTTTGCTTATCGATCCGATTCCTTATTAATTCTCTTATTGATTTTCATTGGGTGAGGGAATAAAAGAGTACAAACAGATGTGTTCGTATTAACTGTCTTTTATATTTCCATCTGCTCCAAAAATATAACATATACAGTATATACAAATAATAACAACAGATGACGCCGTGCCCGGTTCGGGAGCGGGGTGGGCTGCGGCGGCGGCGGAGTGCCATGAAAGTGAAACTAAAGACGCTTTACTAATTCCTCTATTGCCGCACTTCTACTACGTCGAACAGTTCGACTCGGCTTGGCTCGTCTCTGGTTATTGTACTCCTCATTTTCTTTCCCCTACCTTCGGAAACATGTATTTCGGTACGACGTTTGTTGCCCGCACCGGAACCGGGCCTGGTGTTCACTCTGCTGCTAGATTCACAAGCGCCGCTAAGTAGCATATCAAATACGTGACATTCCTTAAATGAATCACATGCTGAGGACAAATGTTTGTGTATATTGAAGGAATTCCACCCTTCTGAAGACATGGAAGCTTTGCAAGCATTACAAGTGGACCTGGTGTCATCTTCTTAGACCGTTTCTGCCTCAACGCCATGTTGGCTACATTCTGACCAAAACAATGCAGTGTATGCGGGACGTCATCACGCATGCGCAACAAAGGTGGTATCGATAAGCAGAATTGTTAAGCAGGCAGGTAAACGATTCCAAGGAATTGAGCTACTGGGATCCGGTTCTCAAAAAGAACCGGTTCTCAATTCCCATTCCTACACATGGAAGTGGTTAGGACACAGTGAAATGATGAAATGAGATGTAGAGAACGCATTTTTCACCCTGGTGTGATCATTTTTTTGGAGTGACGGAAGAAAAAATAATTGAGACATACGCCCCCCCCACACACACACACACACACACACACTTTACCGGACTCTTTTCCAGTCCTGATGATTGTGATTAAAAATACGCACCAACACTCAGCTACAGTGTGACAAAATTATGTGCACCTGACAGTCATTCAAGTCAACTCTCCCCCCTGCACGTGCACACGCACACACACCTTTAAAATGAAAAATAAATGAACGAATGAATGAGTCATGCAATACCTTCTATGACAAAACTCCTCCAATGCCACATTTCCTTGCGTCTGGATCATTCAGTGCACTGTTCCCATTAGTGCTGGTGGATCCCACAGCAGTGTTTACAGCGTATTGTCTCCAGTGGTGCACGCAAAACCCTCATTTAAATAGGGGGGTCTCCAAGACTTTGCACCCGTTGCAATTTGCGCAAGCAATCTTAGTATATCACCCGCAAACTGTGGTCACACCCCACATGCAAAATTCAAGATAGCACAAACAAATTACTACACGCAAATATGGATCTTAGTAGATCTGGCCCTAACTCCTTCAAGCCTTGGACTTATCATCAATCAAATCAATTAAAGTCAGCCATCCACTCTGACCACCTCATCCTTGAGGGAAGGCAAAATGCTAGCAGAGTCGTTAAGACAAGGGATGGGAATCGAGAATCGGTTCTTTTTGAGAACCGGTTCCCAGTAGCTCGATTCCTTGGAATCGTTTGCCTGCCTGCCTAATGATTCTGCTTATCGATTCCACCTTCGTTGCGCATGCGCGATGTCATCACATGTACGCTTCATTGTTTTGGTCAGAACGTAGCCAACATGGCGTTGAGGCAGAAACAGTCTAAAAAGACGACACCAGGGCCACTTACTTGGAACACTTGCAAAGCTTCCATGTCTTCAAAAGGGTGGAATCCCTCCAATATCCTCAAACATTTGTCCATAACATGTGAATCATTTACAGGAATGTCATGTATTTGATACGCTAATTAGCGACGCTTGTGAATGTAGCGGCAGAGTGAACACTGGGCCGGTTCCGGTGTGGGCAACAAATGTCGTAACTCCTCAAATACAAGTTTCCGAAGGTAAGAAGGGAAAGGAAATGAGGAGCACAGCAACAGGAGACAAGCCGAGCCGAGTCGAACCGGTTCCACGTAGTAGAAATGCGGCAATAGAGGAATTAGTAAAGGGTCTTCAGTTTCACTTTCAGTCCCCCCCCCCCCCCCCCCCCCCCCCCCCCCCCCGAACCGGGCCCGGCGTCATCTGTTATTATTATTTGTGCATACTGTATATGTTATATTTTCTATGCAGATGGAAATATAAAAGACAGTTAATGCAAACACACTCGTTTGTACTCTTTTATTCCCTCACCCAATGAGAATCGATAAGGAATCGGATCGATAAGCAATATCGATAATAGAATCGGAATCGTTAAATTCTTAATGATTCCCATCCCTAGTTAAGACACTTCCACTGACACATCGACAAGTGTTACTATAAACCATATATTTGCTTTGCAAATGTTGATATAGCCATGCTTTTCAGAAATATACAATAGCAATATTTTTTTTTTCCAGTGATTGGGTTGGAAAAATTCAAAGGACGCAACACAATGACAGCTGTGGAAATGTTTTGTTGTTTTTCAGGGTCACAAACTCTGATTTCATTTTACTCAGGCATAAAGTCCCTCGAGGTGAGGACATGCCAAACAGCACCAGCAGTCAGTCTCCATCCCACTGCCAGGAAGCACCAGGTAAGCCGGCATTTAGCCAGCCAGCAGTCGATGGCGAATCGGACAGTCAGCCAACAGCCAGTTAGCAGCCATCTGAGCAGCCTACCAGCTGGGGACAAGTCTGTGAACCAGGCATCGCCAAAGCAGCCACCAATCTGTTAGTGAAGCAGACAGCAGGGGCTCAGTTGGGCCACAGAAAGTTCACAAGGACGACCTGTCTCTGACTCAGTCTGTACAGGAGACTCAGTCAGTACAACAGCGAGGAGCAAACAGATCCCCATGTTTGAAACAGAAACACAGAGTATTGAAAGGTTTAGGGTCTAATATTCAGTGCAATCTGCAACTTCACAACCACATGCCAAACAAGTGACTACTCCCCTCATACCCCTTATAATGTGCTGTAGACACATTGGAGTGAAACATGGTGACCCACTCCATCTAGAGGTGAGCAACTTTGAGTCACTGGCAGATCTAGAAAAAAATCCCCAGGGGTGGCAGACACAGTGTCAAGACACTATGACATGGTGGCATAGGAGGGCAGCACAAGGGAATCATCATATGCTCCAAGATCCACAAAAACACATTAAAACTAATAAGCCCAGGGTCAACACATGTTAATGCACAACAGGAACAAAACCAGTGTTCAAACAAAACTGTGTAGCCTCCTCTAAGATGTAGTGGAGAAGAACTGGTCAATTAACCATTTTTTTAATGCTTGTGGACATGGTGGCCACAGTTCTTGTACTGGCAGGTAAAGGGGGAAATGAAAACAAACAAACAAACAAACGGACGGATGGATGGACGAATAAATAAATAAGTGTGACTGGATACATCTGTATTTTTTGTGGATAAAGGCTTCCACAATTACTTACATATACCTGAAATAATACTGCTTTACTGGCATCAGAAATGACTTAATGCTGATTTGAAAATTAAAAACACTCCGACCTCCTATATATAGGCTCATTCTATAAAGGCTCCTGGTTATTTATCCAGCTTCAGATATGAGCACTGAATATTGTTTCCATCCACTCTATGAAATATACAATCACTGTGTCAGATCAAGATCTATTGTGACAGAGTGTCTACTTCTGGAAAAGAAGCTCCAAGTTTCTTGTATGTCTCACTTTAACCTTTTCTTCGTGGGAAGATTGTCAGTGCACCAAACAAAATGTGTGTGATGTATCCCAGAACAGTGCCTTTTACTTTCTGTTGACCTATTCTGTTGGTTTCAGAGAGGAGAGCTTAATGTTACAAGCTGTGTTTCTGTGACACCACAGACTTTTAACTCTCCTGGCTGTTTAATTTGTGTACATTGATTCTTAGAGAAACACTGTTAAAAGTGTGCACAGGCTTGAAAATGGGCTTATATGGCACTAACCCATCCTCTCTGATGATTTAATAAAATCATTTTACCAATGTATTTCAATGAGGATGACTCAACAATGAGCAACAAGCATCAGTTAGCTACAAAAACAAACACTACATTAAGTAGGAAATCCTGCAAATGAAGTAGAAAAGACAGGAGATTGTCCTTTCATCTGAGAAAAAACAAACATGTGATGTTGGATTTCCTTTGGTATCCTGAGACACGTGTAGCAGGTGTATTGTACACATATACATTCTTACTGTTTGTTTTGTTTTTATGCTGGTGATGCTCACTTGTGCATCATTAGCAAGTACACATTTTCTTATTCTCTTAAAACATGATTGTAGTGGTACTGCACAGATCTATGAACATTATTTTATTTCTTTCTTGTTTGTTTTCTTATAAAACCAACATACATTCTGAGGGTATTCTCAAGGTGAAGCTTTTTTAAATGTGTTTTACAAGGCTGTTTATTAAAAAAACAAACAAACAAAAACAACATAATTACCTTTATTTCAGATCAGCGTTAAAGGGGTTCTATATAGTATTTATATTGCACCCATACATAGCATTGATTCAGTGGTAGTTGTGGTAGTCCTATGACTGTATCACTTACTGAATATAGTATAAACCTCATTGTCTAGACACGTCTGTATTATGGTGTCATCAAGCTTTAGTCTTTCAACTAAAACTCATAACTGCTTATTTTTGTCAGGCTAAATAACACTGTGTCTTCACATGCTTTGTCAGCTGATAGTTAATATTATAGCTCTGTTCGCTGATGCGTAGGTCACAAAGATTCTTATGAACGATGGGTTCACATGAATCTCCCTGTTCCTACGAAATCTGGAGTTTGTAGACATTCGGGGAGGGAGCATTAGTTTCTAATGGCCATCTTACAAAGTTGGGATGGCTGCCATTCAAATCGCAAGAGCAAGTTGAGTCCATTGGCAGAAAATTACGTGATTTTCGGTCATACGATGGCCGTAGAGTTTTCACATTCTTCATACGGGTGTCTTAGGACCTTCCTAGGTCATACCTATGGCCACCTCACAAATTTTTTTGTCGTAAGGATGCCCTACAGCACCCCTGTGTGCAATACACAGCACTCTGAAGTCACTGGTAGGAAGATCTTACACTTTTTTGGAATATTTAGATTGGTATATAAACAGTGGGCGTGTACTCTCTTAAAAATCCCATGTTGTGATCATCACATTCAAGATCGCAATAATGCCCACAAGACTGAAACTTCTACAGCTACAGCTGGAAGATGAAGATGATAAAGATCAAGTGGCTGTGGCTGCTGTTTCGGTCTGGCAGCAGCAGAAGAAGAATGCAGAATGCAGAGAAGATGCAGAGAAGCATTTGTAGAAAATTTTGCACAAGATCATCCACCTGGCTATGAACTTAGGAACGGTCTACAAATTCTCTATTCTTGTAAGGCCACCTTAAGAGGGTTATAGTCCATAAATTGTTCGCACAGTGTTCATAGCCGTTTGTAGGGGCATTTGTGATCTAGGCATTAGCTCTGGTTTTAGACAGCAAACAGCCACAGTAAAACCACAAATCACCTCTGTTTTCTGTACTGTGTTGTCAGTAGCTGAACTAAAGATCTGTTTGGAATTTTCTAAACATGGTCAGAACTGTCACAGTTTCGTCTGAACCATGGATCAACAAACAGCAATTTAGCTAAGATAATCACATCACATAATTTAGATCTTCATAAGCCTTGTAATCAAACTCACGTAGAAGAAACGCTGCTATTTCAGCATCAAACTCCATTCTTTTCATTTATAACTGTGTCCAGTGGTGAAAACAATAACAGTACTTCTAGTTTTGTTTTTAGCTGTTCTCATCCCATCTGGTTACTTTCTGATGCTTTAGTCAAACACCTTGTGACATTAGTTTTCCTACCATGGGAGACCAGCACAATGAGTCAATACTCCCTCTAGTGGTCACATAAATCCTTATAAATCCCATAAGTTTAAATAAATTCCATTAATATCTTTACAAGCCAGTACATTTGGATCATTGGCATAGGTTAAAAGCTTTTCGTCCTAAATGCTAATTTTAGATCATTATTTTAATATTTTGAAATACGACATATAGCCTCTATGATATGCTCTGTGGTAGTAACATGACAGCTCCCATTACAATGATATCTTTAGCTGTTTGCAAAGAAGAATAAACATTAGGATAGATGACGGAAGAAGAAATCATCACAGAAGGAAGATATGTATTCATAAACAGTTTTTTGGGGGAATCTGGTAAAAATTCAAAAACATTATGCCTTTCTCATTAACTGCTGAGAAACATCTCAAACAAACATGAGTGCCACAGCTTTTGAATTGTGTAAAAAAAAAAAAAAAAAGGGTGCCTGCAGTCTTTGATTATTTCAAACTGCTGAACAACACTGTTGGCAGTTGTATATCTTTTTCTCAGATGGTGCCATGTAGTGCTGTAACCTCCAGTTCCCATGTGTTGCTGTTTTATTGGGTACGCTTGATAACAAGACAGCTCCACTGTGGAAGATGTCAGCAGATCAGAGATGCTCTCACCAATCTTGTAAGTAATTTTCTCTCACAGTGTAATACAGAAATATGGCACAGAGCAGAGTAAGATGGGGAAATATGGCCAGTTCACAGTGCTGCAGTAACTCTTAAAATACAATCAAAAAATAGTCGTCTGCTGACATCTCTGATAAAGTGGTTTGTTTAACAAAGTTTTTACTGTACAGACACTTGCTTTGTTACTACTGGAGAAACTGGTTTCCTTTACATTTGATTTAACCTCTGAGCAACAAAAACAGGAGAGGTTAACGTGAGTGAGCCATCTCTTCATGCCATAGAATCAATTCCTGAAACATCAACCCTTCATCGGGCAAGTGACTATTTTTGGTAATTTCCACACATTACAAGACAGTGACAGCCACAGTTACAGTGAGGACAATGAGACAACAATCTCAGGTCCAATGTGGTCTACAGGGTCTGCAAGGTCCACCTCTGCATGAACAGTGAGTGTACCTGCTTTGTTAGGAACCATGAAGTAATGGTACTAATGTAAGGAATGATGTTCAAAGGGATAATGTGTTTGTTGACAGGTGACTGTATCAGCACTTATGTTGTTGTAATGTTCTAAATACAAGTTCCTGTCATATTACATATGTTTTTCTTGTATATTTATATATACTTCTTTGTTTTGTTTTTTCTCCATTTTTTTGCCACATATGGGCAAGGAACCAAAATAGTAACTTCAATGACCTTGATTTTCTACATGACACTATTGTTTTGTTGTTTTTTTTTTTGTTTGCAAAAGTAATGAAGTCTTGTTATGTCCTGCAATAACACACTAAGGTTGAAAATTAGAATTTCAGAGTATTTCTATGAGTGCCCTATAAAGGGTTAACCACTTGGTTATCATCATGCATCACCGCATCTTCTGTTCTTACATTGCGCAGTAATAACTAAGCTTAGATTGAGGTTATTTCCAATTCATTTTCCCTGCAATTTTAGGTGGAAATGAGTACAAATATATCACAACAAACCTGCAAAAACACAAACCATTCTGGCCACGTCGGGTTCACTGATAATCACACCAATCAGCTCATTATGAATCAGCCTTTACTCCACATTGTGCACAAATATTGGCATCACAACCATCCTGCTGATACCTGTAGTAACAGATGGAGACTGGCCTTCACTGTCTATTTACCTCTTCAGCACAGGACAGCCAACCCTGCCATGCAAAGATGCAAGCTCTTGTTTTCTAACCTCCCAGAACAGGAAACAGCAGATGTTCCGTCTTTATGATGGCGCACCTCATGAGACACTGCCTCCAGGTGTGTAGACACACCAGCTTCTGTGGGAACATCAAATTATGCAAAAACGAGCAACTCTACCAATACCAACTGTGTTGGTACAACACACTTTATCTGTGTTTACTTCAGTAGATGCTAGGCCCTCAGGACACTAAACGCGTGCACTATTATGTAGAAACAGTGGGAAAAATTACAGAGAAAATGTACAGATAAAAGCCAGCCTTTGAAAACATCAGCAGTTTGGCCTCAAAACATCAATAGCAATGCTTCCTTTAGCATATTTTGTGTGCATTTTGAAGTATTGCGTTAGAAAAGGTTGAGCTGATATGTCCAATAGGAGAGGGAAACCTTCTATTTCACATAAGTTCTGATGTAACAAACATTTATCCCACACAACTGACCAGCTGGTGTCTCCTGTGATAAAACACAAAACATGGCTGGTGTATGGACTGGTGAGGGGAACATAATCTCATCCTTATAGAAGAATGAAGCCATTTTAGACAGGAAAAGCAGCGGTATACACTATTTCTGCTCTGTTACAGCCTACATTGCCACCTAATGATGACACTGACTCAGTTAATATTTTTTCTAAACAACTGACAATGCATATACTATAATTAGCTTGTGTTTCTTAAATTTTTCTATGCACTTTATATAGAAACACTGATACCACAGAGCTGGAATATTTCTAAATGTAAGATATAGTTCTTTACAATAATAATTTAAAAAATTATCCAAATTAATCTTCATATACTTACACAAGTATATTAATTTTGCGTTCAACTCTATCAATTAAGGTTTGCATATTTGTTTTCCAGATGACAGAAGTATCTGTTAAAGCCATCATCTGTCTTTATGTACATCAGAGGCAATTTCTCAAAGACTGCAAGGGAAGCTCAGCTTCCCCTAAATTTACGAAAATTAAATGGTCAAATATGTACGGTTGTGTTGACATTTCATTGACTACAAATGTGTTAGAACATGTTCATCTCAAAGACGAGTTCGTTCAGAATCAGCGTTACGACAAATCAGCGGACTCGATGTTGTTCACTTCTCATACATTCCTGCTGCGCTGTTTTCTCATACGATCTGTGGTCAATGCATTTGCCCGTAGACGCTCAGCATCCATGCACTTCAATGGGACTTCATGGAACAGTTTTTTTTCATTGCCTCAAAACTGGATGGTAATTGGATAAATGACATGATGTTATCCCGCCCCCGGACGCTCAGTGTCTCTGGGAGTGAATGGAGCTGTGGGTGGACCTCGGCTGGGCTGGACGCCGGGCTTCCATGTGCTGATTGGAGGATCAGTTGAAAGGCTGAATCCCATTTGATTGACAGCTATTTTGAGATACACTCCTTCAATTGACAGAGTTCAGTTTAATACCGTCACACATTCTGCTTGTGAAATCGAGAGAGAAACCACTACGAAATTACTTGTTCATTTCTTGCACTGTAAATAAAACACACTCATTGCACTTCCTTGTTTCAATTTAACATAATTTCAACGTTCTCTTGTTTCAGTTACATAATTTAATCATTTCTTGTTCGAGTTTAATATCGTTTTGTAGATAGTTAAATCAATCATACTGTTGGCTAGGTTGGAGTGAACTAGCTATTGATTCCCTGGAAAAGACGCCTACTTGGTACGATAAGGTCACTGACCATTTTCTTAAAAAGGAATGGAGGGCCGAATTTGTGTTTAAATAATTTGACAATTTTTTTGATGTAAGCCGACAATGAGCTTCCCCTCTCTGAAAGACGAGCAGCCACCACTGATGTACATTATAAAGCTGACTGTCCTAAACCACCAACTCTCCACAGTATCTGTTCCTGCAGCACGGAGCTGAAACACCTCCACCGTTGCCCAGGTTAATCAGGTAATTACAGCTCTAAACCACAATCTGTGGCAGAAACCTGAAATGGGGATCTGGTACAGTTAAGCAATGATTCAGAGGAAACCACAGTCAATTTACTGTTCACCATTAATGCCCACACAGTGAGCGCTGACATGAAAGTTCCTGATCTCTAAAGCAGACAGCTGATAAAGGATTCAGTGTTAAATCACAGTAGAAGAGTGAGTTCATTATTATGAACCAAGACTAAACTACTGATTCAAACAAACCAATAATGGAACATAAGTTGCAGTTTTCCCAGATACATCTTGGGACGTACTTGCACACATTATCAGGGAAGAGTCTCAGAGTCACTGGGTGTTTTAGGTCTCATAACATCAGATTTTATGTCCCTGGACCCAGCTGAGACTGATCACAGCTTAGACATGTATTTGAACATCTTTAGTCCTGGACTCAGCCCTCCTTCACCTCAAGACCATAGGGGTTTTCGGCAATTGTGAGGCCCTGAGTGATGCTCAAAAATAATGAAGTATGAAGGATTTGTTAAGGCTGAATATGCTGTAATGCTTCTCAGGGCAGAATGATATCATAGAAAATGTTTCTTTTGGAAAATTACCCTTTGAACCGTCTGACACTCAACAGGATAATGATGTGAATAAAATGAAAATGCAACAGGACACATTTTGTGTTTGGTAGCAAAAAGTGAGTTGGAAATACATTAACATTACATTTAATCTACCTTTATACATAGATTATACTTTTCTTTTACTTACTTTCATCTGAACAGTCCCTGTATAAAGACAGCTGGTTCTAAAATGGTGTTTTTCATCCATACTGTCTGATATGAGCAGGTCTGGGTAGATTTTTCTGCCTCACAGTGTCAGGATGGAATTCTCCTTCCTTCAGTAACCTTCATGTTAATGTTTGGAAAGCATGCTGGACAGCATGAAAATAATAATAATAATAATAATAATAATAATAATAATAATAATAATAATAATAATAATAATAATAATAATAATAATACAACCCGCAGGCTGCAAAAAAAAAAAAAAAGCTGAGAAAGGCAAGTTTTGACAGTGACCCCATTTATTAAAAAAATGTGTTTTTTTTCTGCAGGGATTCAGTCATTTAATACCATGATCTGCTCCCTCATGTACATGTTTCACCAAAACACCTTTCCTTCTTACGTTCTTTTACAAAGGCACTCTTGCTGTGTCCTGCCCTCAGCTACATCTAAGACTGATGTGATTTGTTTAAAGAAGTAGCCGAGCACTCCAGACAGTTTTTACCTTTTCACCCTCTTCAAGAATGACAGTGGAGTCAAGGCAAGTTACTTTATTTGTGCCTGTAGGTAGATTTGTTTACCAGAAAGCTGTCAACATCCACTTTATCAGGGGCAACATGTTGTGGTGAAGCCTTAAATGCATGTTTTACTATGTACTAACAATTGCTTTTCTGTTGCATAAGGGTGTACTACAGCTGTAACACTATATATGATCCATATGAACACATGAGCGCTGCGATGACCTGGCATCTTCACTCATTGGTAACTGGGATTAAATTGTTCAGAATATGACTGAATGACAACATAAGGCTGAGATGCAGCCTTATGTTGCAGCATATACTGTACTTTCTGGACTATAAGTATGGGGCTATTATTGTAGCAATATTATTTACAAATGCGTGTGGAGAGTTGAGTGTCTGTATTTCAATGTGTCTGTGCGCAGTCGGATTTGCAAATGTGTAAATGAATCTCTAAATGCGTGATGAGATTTGTGTGTCTGTACAACAATCTGCAAATGTGTAAAACAACGTGTGTGTGTGTAATCAGATTTGAAAAGTCAAAGTATTTTCACTACAAGACCCAGAAATACAGACAAATCATTGGTTACAAGTCAAGCGGCTTCTCGATTGGCTCTCTTTACACACGTGAATTTTGCTACACTTCTGCCGTGAGAGATCCACAAATGCGTAGCGGGATTTGTCTGTAAAACCAGGGTTTATGTGCCCTAGCTGCCCTGGGCTCAGGCTCACAGGCTCCCTCATTCCGGCTGCGTTCGGCTTTGCTCGCTCTTTACATTGGTAGTAATACAGCCTACATACATCTTTCCTTGCCCAGGTGGATCTTCTTCTTCTTCTTCGATTTTTAGTGGCAGTTGGTGAACTTTGCAAGCACAACTCACGTAAACTCACGTTAGGTACAAGAACGAGCAAAGCCGAACGCAGCCGGAATGAGGGAGCCTGTGAGCCTGAGCCCAGGGCAGCTGAGCCCAGGCACACAAACCCTGGTTTTACACACAAATCCCGCTACGCATTTGTGGATCTTTCATGGCAGAAGTGTAGCAAAATTCACGTGTGTAAAGAGAGCCAATCGAGAAGCCGCTTGACTTGTAACCAATGATTTGTCCGTATTTCTGGGTCTTGTAGTGAAAATACTTTGACTTTTCAAATCTGATTACACACACACACACACACACACACACACACACACACACACACACACACACACACACGTTGTTTTACACATTTGCAGATTGTTGTACAGACACACAAATTTCATCACGCATTTACAGATTCATTTACACATTTGCAAATCCGACTGCGCACAGACAGATTGAAATATGGACACTCAACTCTCCACACGCATTTGCAAATAATATTGCTACAATAATAGCCCCATATTACATAAGCCGCTACTTTTTTCTCATTTTGAACCCTGCGGCTTATACAGTGATGCAGCTCGAGTATAGATTTATACGGGCCAATGGCCACCAGGGGGCGCTCTAGCAGGAAGCGCAAAAGTGAGACAGACAGGTGGAAGAGGTGATGCGGAGAGGAGAAGTTTTAATCTTAACTTTTAACAATCATTTTGCGTGTCATGCACAAATGCTCATCATGGAAAACACACGAAGAAATGCATATGATGCAGCTTTGAAGTTAAAACCAATCGATGCGTCTGTCTAAGAAGGAAATAGAGCTGCAGCACGGAAGTGCCATTGAGCAACAACGGAGGAGAGACTGAGAAGGTGTGTGACGGAGCTGAGGCTGTTCAACTCCAACACTGAAGAAGATGACTGCAGTGGTTTAATGAGCAGAAAGAAGATGAAGATACAGATCAATGACTTTTCTGGGTTTTTTAAAAAAGCTTTGTTACTGCCATGTTACAGGCACTGTTTGGAAAAAAGCAGTTACGGTATGAAAATAAATATGTAAATAATCTTTCTGTTTAACATCTTTCTGTGTAAATATATCATCTCACAACATGGACACCTGCGGCTTATAGTCAGGTGCAACTTAAAGTCAGCCACAGCTTATAGTCAGGTGTGGCTTATAGCCCGGAAAGTACAGTATATATTGCTGCAGATGCAGCATATATCAAGGAGATGCTCTGTCCCCCCTGCTATTCTACATAGGCCTAAACCTACTCAGCCAGATCATCTCAAAGAGTGGCTTTGGGTACCAGTTCCGAAGTGAAACAACCATCAGCCACCTCCTCTAGATGGATGACATCAAGCTGTATGCCAAGAATGAGCATGACACTGACTCCCTGATTCACCTCACTTGGATATACAGCAAAGACATCAGGATGTCATTCGGACTAGATAAATGTGGGCAGATGATATCTAGAAGAGGAAAGGTGATCACAACTGAAGGGGTTGAATTACCTGAAGGAAACATTGCAGACATGCAGGACAGTTACAAATACTTGGGGGTCCTGCAGGCAAATTGTAATCATGAAGAGGCAGCTTGGAGGTCAGCCACAGCGAAATACCTACAGAGGGTAAGGCAGGTCCTGGAGAGTCAGCTGAATGGCAAAAATAAGATCCAGGCCATTAACACCTATGCCCTACCAGTGATTAGATACCCCACTGGCACAATATCCTGGCCACTGGAAGAGACACAAGCCACTGATATCAAGACAAGAAAGCTCCTTACCATGGATGGAGGGTTTCATCTTAAGTCCAGTATCCCAAGGCTGTACACAAAGCAAAAGGAGGAGGGGTGAGGACTAGTGAGTGTCAGAGGTACTATCCAGAAGGAAACGGCAAACCTCCAGAAATATACAGTATCAAGAAGATGGCCCCCAATGACCAACTGTTAAGTGAATGCCTCAGGCAACAAAAGCCCAGTAAGGAGGAGGAGTCCAAGGGGCTATCATGGAAGGAGAACCCCTTGCATGGCATGGACCAGCAGCAAATTGAGGAAATGGCTGATATCAAGAAAACATACCAGGGGCTTGAAAAGGCTGGACTGAAAGACAGCACAGAGGCATTACTCATGGCTGCACAAGAACAGGCCCTGAACACCAGAGCAATAGAGGCCGGGGTCTACCACACCAGACAAGACCCCAGGGGTAGGCTGTGTAGAGAAGCCCCTGAGACAGTCCAGTACATCACAGCACAGTGTAAGATGCTGGCAGGCAAAGCATACCAGGTAGCGTACATAGTGTACAGGAACATCTGCACTGTACCATGTATGGACTGGAGGTCCCAGGGTCAAGATGGGAGACACCCCCGAAGGTGACAGAGAACAAACAGGCCAAGATCCTGTGGGACTTCCAGATCCAGACCGACATGATGGTGATGGCCAATCAGCCTCACATAGTGGTGGTGGATAAACAACAGAAGACAGTGGTAGTGATAGATGTAGCAATCCCAAGTGATAGCAACATCAGAAAGAAAGAACATGAGAAGCTAGAGAAGTACCAAGGGCTGAAAGAGGAGATAGAGAAAATGTGGGGCGTGAAGGTAACAGTGGTCCCAGTAGTGATCGGGGCACTAGGGGCAGTGACTCCCAAGCTGAGTGGATGGCTCTAGCAGATACCAGGAACAACATCAGAGATCTCTGTCCAAAAGAGCGCAGTCCTAGGAGCAGCTAAGATCCTGCGCAGAACCCTCAGGCTCCCAGGCCTCTGGTAGAGGACCCGAGTCTGAAGGAGACACTGCCCAGGTGGGCGAGAAAAAAGATTTATATATATATATATATATATATATATATATATATACATATAACCCCGATAACAATATTCACTGATATTACATTTTTATGCCAATATCGGTCCACCGATATTATCAGACATCCCTAATATATATATATATATATATATATATATAACACCACTGCAGTTTCCTCAGAAGTCAGCATGTCTGCATGTATGACAGCAATTCCATTCCTGTATCTGTTGAATGCAAACACAAGCACACCTTATACTCCTTAATTAACACCTGACCCATGTCTTATTTAAGAAGGAGAAGTATAAAAACCACTACTGTGGCTATCACTATCTTCTTGCAATAGGCAAAAACAGTGCTATACAGTACTATTAGTACTACAGAAATAATTGGAATAAAAAAATAACTATTGAAAACTACTCGACTTCTGCTCTGACAATGTTCCCAAACTCTGAGGACTGTTTTTTTTATTAGGACAATGGTCCTGGCCCCAGCTAGGTCCATGAAGGTGTGGTTGATGGACCACCAGATGAAGACCCTGTTATGACCAGTCCAATCTCCAGACCTGAACCCGCTTTGAAAACTTCTGGAATATAATCAAGAGGAAGATGGATGGTCACAAGCCATCGAACATGGCTAAACTTCTTGAATTTCTATGGCAGGAGCTGCATAAAGTCATCCAACAGCAATGGTGGAGGGCCAAGACACATGAAAGCTGTCACTGAAAATCAGGGTTATTCCACCAAATATTGAGTTCTGGACTATTCCCAGGTTAAAACATTAGTATTGTGTTGTTTAGAAATGAATATGAACTTGTTTTCTTGGCATTATTTGAGGTCTGAAAACACTGCATCTTTTTGTTATTTTGATCATGTAAATACATGCTCTAAATAACAATATTTTTATTTGAAATATGGAAGAAATGTTATCATTCAACGCTATTTGATCACAATTCAATGTACACCAAGATCTCCGGTTTACACATCCGTAGCCCCTAACCCTAACCCTAACTGCGAGCTGCTCTCTCTCTCTCTCTCTCTCTCTCTCTCTCTCTCTCTCTCTCTCTCTCTCTCTCTCTCTCTCTCTCTCTCTCTCTCTCTCTCTCTCTCTCTCCTCTCTCTCTCTCTCTCTCTCTCTCTCTCTCTCTCTCTCTCTCTCTCTCTCTCTCTCTCTCTCTCTCTCTCTCTCTCTCTCTCTATCTCTCTCTCTCTCTCTCTCTCTCTCCCTCCCTCTCCCTACCCAACTGGTCAAGGCAGATGAACATCTTCCAGGAGTCGGGGTCTGCTCAAGGTTTCTGCTTGTTAAAGGAAGTTTTTCCTCGCCACCAAATGTTAGCTCCTGGAGGATTCTGTTAGGTTTCTGTAAATTAGCTTGAGAGTCTGGTTTCATGAGATAACTTTTGTTATGATTGGGCGCTATATTAATAACATTTGATTGATTGTTTGATTGATTGATATTGTAATATAACATAACATAACAATCATTGATTATTATTTATTACGACTACTTTATTATTACTACTCTGTTATTTTACTGTTATTTTTTATTAGTATTTTCCAATGTGCAACTGCTTGTTTTTTTCACTACTGCTTTTCTTATAGTTTTTTAATTACTATTTTCTTATGATATGTTATATATTTTACATTAGGTATTGTGTTGCTAATCTAATCTAATCTAATCTAATCTAATCTAATCTAATCTAATCTGAACAAACACATGACTAGTGCCCCTAGTGGTGACAGAAGAGACTGCTGTAAGTGGATGATGGAGGAAGCTGGAAAAATTACACAACATACCACAAATAGCAATAAAATGCATCTAAAATGTGCACCAGAGTGCAGTTTCAGATAGATTTAGCCACAAAAAACACTTTATTACTTATGATTTGAAATAGGAGGCAAACACAATTTAATTTCCTCCATCTTTTACTACACGCTGACTACATTTAATTAAGATACATTTTCAGCCTGGTCCCTCTTCCCTTCCTCCTTCGAGTTGTTTGTTTGTATCACACCAGCACAGACAGCTCACAGTCATGAAGACAAACTATTTGGCATGTTTTTCTTCTTCCCATAAAACAAACAATTTCTAAAATATTTGCACAAAATAAATGTTTGCAATAAAACCCAAAATTTGTGCTTTGCCAAACACCAGATTCAGATTTGTCTCCACCCTTGAGCTTGTAGGGAGATGAAAATAATTGTAACCGCTGTATGTAATTACTGCAATAACAAGCTATTCACCCTGTGCAACCAATTTTTATAGTGCAATGCGTGACAAGGGGGAAAAGGATGGTAATTGCTGTCTTAAGAACAATTCTGATTTAAAAATTGATGAACCTATCAACTTAGACAATGGCAAAGTGTGTGTGTGCTGGGAAGTTGGAGTGTGTGCATAGAGAGGCAGTGTGTGGTGTCAGTTTGTGTATTCTGGGGGACTGAGTGCTTGTTTGGTAGATGGCAGTAAGTGACAGCTGCTGAGTTGTTCAGGGTCTCAGAGCTTGTTAAAGACTGACCGGGGATAATAGAGTTAGGGCTGCTGGCTGTTCACTCTGCATACATGCACAAACACACATTTTACAAACATTCACTCTGTCACTTTCAGCAAGAAACTTCTAATGACTTCTACCTCAGTCATTTTCAAGCTTCATTTCAAGGCCTTTTTCATTAGAGCTAAGATAAGATAAGATAAGTTATACTTCATTGATCCCCTAAGGGGGAAATTCAAATGTACAGCAGCACAAGACAATACACATCAAATACAATAGAAAAATTAAAAAGATTTTAAAAATTATTTTTAAAAAAAAGTGTTAAACTGAGTAAAAAGGACAAAAATAACAATACCTAGAAAAGCACTTGGAAATCGCAGACCTCCGCCAAGGCAGATCAGTCCCCCCCCCTCATCACCACCAAATTTTAATCATTTGTTCCTTGTGCCAGTATCATATAACTATATGATCGTATAACTTTTTGAGTTATCTTGCCAACAGACAGACAAACAGACAAACAAACAAACCCCAATGAAAACATAGCCTCCTTGGCGGAGGTAATAATGATAAAATAAAATAACAAGTGTGCAGTAGGTAAGTTTTATAAGCGTGCAAGTGAGTGACTTTTACAGATGCAAAAGCTATATGGGTTAAAACCTTTGTGTTGCTTGTGCACAGGTTTTTTTAACCCATAAAGACCCAAACAGCCACAGACAACCAAAACCATCTACTAATATAAAATGTTCGGTAACTTCTGAAGCACTAATCCTATCAACACATGTAAATAATTGGTGTAAAAGGCAGTTTGTCATATTTTCATGGTCATCAGATATGACCTATTCGGAAGTTCAGAGGCTCCGTAGTTACCCATGGAGTTTGATAAAAGATGGGGGATTTGGTTTATGTTTGGTTAATCATATATTTTGCGGAAAATATTGCTTCTCTGTTTTTAATATAATAGCCATCAACTTTTATCTGAGCTTTTATGAACATCCACATGATCACTAAATTAAATATACAAAAATACCTGATATTCACTGAAAAAATGCAAAATACAGAGGATAATGTCATAAATAGTGATAAATCAGTTAAGAAAAGTTAAATATAAAGAAAAAAATATTTTAGAACTGCCACAAAAATAGCACTGGGTCTTTAGGGGTTAATTCAAGATAAAAGTCTGAAATTATTACAGTTGGATTAGTGCTACTGAAATAGATCTGTACTAGACTTGAGATTTGAAGAGGTATCAGTTACAATTGTGCTCCAGAATGTGGCTGTAATCATGGGTTTGGTGATGACCAGGGGATTACAGTAAATTACACATCTCTGGAGCTGAAATGAGTTTTCTGAAATGAGTGCTGAGACTCATCCTTACAGAAAACTGAGGATCTCTGACATTTGCAAAAAGCTTTGAGTAAAAATGCAGTTATTTAGATATGAAATGAGTTCATGTGCCTTCATTGTGGTGATTGTCCTGTAAAGTATAAGTCAAACAAGGTGTAAAAATCAACTGTGCAGACAAAGCGGTTTCACCTGGGCCTGTGGATGTGGAGGGAAATGGATCCTTCTGAGAGATTCTTAGAATTATATGCAAAGAATGACTGACAACATTAAGTTAAATATGGTCCCATTTGCTGTGTGTCCCCCTGATAATGGGAACACATTTCCATTGTGTTTTTTACAGATAAGATTATTGCTGATTTATATGTATATTAATGTTGTCCGATGTCAAGTCTCCATTTGATCATGTGATGAGATGATAGTCTCACTAAAGATGCAATGTATCAATCTCTGGGTGTAAACAGGTCACAGTCTCAGGGGCTTTTATGAGAGATAAGAGGCTGATCTGTTTGAATGGAATCCTGAGGGAGAAGTGGCTCAACTCCTTGAAAAAACAAATATTTAGTGAAAAATGTTGGCGCCATGACAATCAGATGACGTCTCTGAAGATATTTAACACCTTATCCTAACACTAGAAAACACTTGATAAGATCTAAATGACTGTGAGTGACAGCTTTAGGTGTTGTGACAGGTGAGGTGTGTCATTTAGCTGAACCGCAGACCAAATGCATGCATATTATATTTATTCACCATCCAGCTCTGGATGTTGTTATAATTAGGAGAACTTTCAGCATCCTCAAAGAAGTTATATGTTTAACTCACAGTAATAAATGTGATCCGAGCTTAAGCTAATTAGCTGCAGGTTAGCTGTTATGTTTTCATCAACTGTTCTGAACAACCACTTTAGAGTTTTATTGCCTTTGGACTAAATATGTTTGGCAACGCCACAATAAACTATTAATATGCACCCAGGACCCCCAGAACTGTGGAACAGCAGTGAATGCAACATGGTTTCATGTATGGATACCACCGGGAAATAAATTAAATAAATAAATACACTTTTTTTTTTTTTTTACTCTTTACAGTTATAGACAATATAGAAAATATAATAAAAAGAAGGGTAAAATTATTGAATGGTGTTGTCATCAATGTATTTTAAAGAATTCTTTGTAAATTTTAATGGGTTTTGAGTTTATTTGAGATAAAGAATTAGAAGAAATTTGGGCTCCACTCATTAAAATTTTAAAAGTTAGAAGATTTTTTTTTGTTTGTTTGTTTATGAATATGAACATTTCCCAGTTTACTCTATATAAGTGTGAACTTGTCGGTTTCATTACCCTTTCAACATTCAACATTTTTTCACCAAACTTGCAACAGTTGCATTTGATACATGAGATGGTGGCTTTACTGTCTTAACATGTGAACCACAAGGGGGCACTAGAATGAACAAAAATATGAATTGAATTCACAGAGCATTTTCATTTCCCCTACAACCTGGTGGAGTTTATCCATTATGTGCTGGACTGGTATCTTGCCATTTCGACTGTCACCTGTTCATTTTGTCCATTGCACTGTTTCACATCATTTCATTGCATAACTACTGTCATTCAGTAAAACTGCTTAAGTTTGGGTCAAACTCAAACAAAATAAATGTGGGGACCAGAAGGATATGAAATAAAATAGAATCATTTAGAGCAATTACTTGTAGAAAATGGCAAGTAGTGTTTGCAGACTTTGAATAATGCAGGAAAACCTGTAAAGAGTCTAATACTTTAACTCAAGCACTCCTTTCAGTCACAGCACTCATGCTTCCTGGCATTGCCACCAGTCTTTTACATTGCTTCTGGCTGCTTTGTGTCACTCCTAACACAAAAATGTAAGCAGCTTGACATTTGAATGTGATGCAGAAGGTGGTGAATCATTATACAAAGGATTTCAATGGACTTCAGGTCTTCAAATGTTTTACTTTATACTTATTTTTTTATTTTTTACTTTATTTTTCCAGAGCTCCATGTATGTGCAGTATGTATAAATATGTTGGACGTGTAGGGGTATGCGTGTGTATGTGTGTGTACATAAAGGCAAGATGGCAGGTAAATTAGATTTTTTGAATAAACAGACCGTGAAATAGTTTCTCACAATCTGAGATGACTCTCCAGCTGTCTTGAATGTGCAGCTGGATTTAAAACTTTTCGGGGTGTAGATGAATTTCAATGTGTGTATGTGTGAGTGTGTGTGTGTGGGAGAGAGAGAGAGAGAGAGAGAAGAGAGAGAGAGAGAGAGAGAGAGAGAGAGAGAGAGAGAGAGAGAGGAGAGAGAAGAGAGAGAGAGAGAGAGAGGAGAGAGAGAGAGAGAGAGAGAGAGAGAGAGAGAGAGAGAGGAGATGAGAGAGAGAGAGAGAGTGTTTGTATGTTAAATTGTGTAACAGGCTACTTTGGAACTCACTACTGTCAACTTGGATGAAGCGATTCCTTGTATCTGAATGCATATATAACAACAGTTTGCATTAGTGCTCCAGTGTGTGTGTGTGTGTGTGTGTGTGTGTGTGTGTGTGTGTGTGTGTGTGAGAGTGTATGTGTGGCTCTGTGTGCATGTGGGTAGTATTCCATTTGCTGGCTCATTTACCACAGGTGTGGTCAGGTGGGCTGTAAATTTCGGAGTGTGTGTGTGTGTGTGTGTGTGTGTGTGTTGGCTTGTTGTGTGTATCTTTCCCCCAAAGAGCCTTAACTGCAGGTTGTTAGACTCAAAGACAAATCAAGGTTGAACTTTCCAAAGACAAGACAGTAACTCAAGTGAAAACTTTGATACAAGAATGCTGATAGAGTGGAGTTAAGTTTTAAATCTCCACAATCTCAGATGTCAAGTGAATAAATTTAGCTTCACCAAGGAGTTTAGCCTATAGGAACATAATACTGTAGCACAGAGACCTAACTGTCCAGTGTCAGCCTAAGTTTTGTGTATTTTCCATCTACTTTTGATGTTCCTGGAACCATAAAATGTGCCGTATAAATAAACAACTGCTAATTTGTTTGATAGTAGGTTTAGACACATGTTGGCACCTTGTTTCATGGCATAAACTCAAATAGATTTGTCATTCTGCACTTTATGGATATGCATCTATTTTTATGACGCACCTGTTCTAAACTGGTGGCTCCAATGAAGACTATTCTCCTTCCAAAATCTAACTGCTGAAGACCTCCAAGACTGTAAACATGGAACTGACTGTGTTTTTCTGCCAAGAGAGGCTACTGATTAAGCATTCAGCATATCAGCACTGCAGGATACAAAGACAGCAGAAGAGACAGAATAAGAACTAATATTATGCAGAACAAATGTCCCTGTTAAATTATTAACAGCTGTACATAAAATAAATGTGTAACTCAGCGCTAAATTTTGTAACTCCATATATAAGTCACATAAAATCCAAACATCTCCTAAAAATGTGCTGTACAGTCGAAAACATATCTATTATGTTTCAGCACATTAAAATATCATTCAGTTGGTTGACATTAATACTTGTATGTTAGAGTACACTTTTTTATACAATTTTTTTCCCTGTTTATCATTATTAGTATTATTATTATTATTATTATTATTATTATTATTTCACCTATTTTGCACTGTTCGTAAAAAAAAACAAAAACATATATTAAACCTTAAAAATATTTGATCATAATTTAATAAAATTGTTGATTAAGTAGAATCTGTTAAGTTTTGATAATTTCTCATTTAAGAAATTGATCTGTAAGTATTTGGTATTATTATTATTATTATTATTAGTAGTAGTAGTAGTAGTAGTATGGCAAAGTATTCCATATCCCAGGAATAGACCTGAGATATGGAATATTTTGCCATACTACTACTATTACTACTACTTCTACTACTACAACTACTACTACTAATAATAATAATATATTTACC
This sequence comes from Sphaeramia orbicularis, assembly GCF_902148855.1. Lineage (NCBI taxonomy): Eukaryota > Metazoa > Chordata > Actinopteri > Kurtiformes > Apogonidae > Sphaeramia > Sphaeramia orbicularis. Next base: position 63,680,517 of record NC_043968.1, on the reverse strand, counting down.
AATTTGAAGGTTTTAGGGCAAAATTGTGTTACAACCCCAGCTCACTCGGGGAAAGGGAAGAACATAAAACCCAATGGACTGAGGTTAAAGCACAGGCTGTGTTTTAATGGGTGGATTTAAGTACAAAGTTAAATAAACCAAACACTTGAGTGATTATGAAAAGACCAATAGAAACTGGAGGATAATGGAGAGAGATTCTGCTTAAATTAATAACAAAAAAACACATTCATTTCCCACAGAGACATTTGGGATCAAATAGTACAATATCATGAGCCTTGGAACCTTGGAACCAACACATCAGCCAGATTCAGTGCAAATGGATTCAGTCTGGCACTGCTCACATTTAAAGCTATACCTACCGATGTGGCATTTCTCACAGCACTTAGTAAAAGTTTGAACATGAACAACCCGCCTCCCTCCAAAGCCCCGCCCCCTTCCCTCTGCCTGAGCTCTGAGGCTCCTCCTCCTCTCTCCTGATGTGCGATGGAAACAGAGGAGGAAGCAGAGGTGGAGGTCCGGTCCGTTTTGGCGTGTCCGCGGACCCCTCCCTCAGTAATCAGATGCATCATCCACCTGCCGCGGGCCCGCGGCTCCTGTTCCATCAGTAGACCTGGTCTGTGCAGTACTGGGTCAGTGTCTTCACTGCAGTGCCCAGGGGATGGGCGCGCGCACTGTGAACGCGCGGCCTCCGCGAATTTTCCGTGGACATTTGAGGTTTCATAGTCCATACAATTATCATCCTACCTCATCTTACATTGTGTGACACCATGTACATGTACCTGTATGAGTCCCACCGTCATAAAAGCTGAGCTTTATGCAGACCTGTTCAGTCCAGTACAGCTGACTTCCGGACTTTTATCTCCATCCTTCATTCATCAGACTCCCGTTTGTGCCCCTCATTTGTCGTTTCTGTTCATAAATCCGTTTATTCCCTTCCACATGTGCATGTCAGTTCTATCATACACATCCTAGACAGTAGACTGTGGTCAGTAACAGCAGAAGCAGCGCCAGTGAAGCGTCAGATTCACAGGTACACATATCGGATGCGGAGACGGCGATAATGGATCGGATGCTGGACGGCCGTAATGGATGATTGACAGGAGGCTCAGTCAGGTTCGGCCAATTATTTTATTCGGACCGACTAAAATGATTGGTCAGACTTTTATCAGAAATATATAAGAATTAAACATTTTTGAGTTTCAATGCCTGGCGGATTTCTTTTACATTTTAGTTTGACACACACTTATTAGGAGCATTTTAAGATGGCAAAAGAAAAGTGTAAAAATGCCACATCATATGGTATAGCTTTAAACTAATTTCCACTCGGGCTCAGTTGGTACAAGCCAATCACAGTCCTTTTTCTGAAATGTGGGTTGATATGATGAGGGGCTGCACTTGTGGTTGCAGCCTGTTCACCATCAGCATTAAGGACAACTGAGGAGGAACCCCTGAAGAGAATGCTCCGCAACTACTCCAGTGGCCTTTTGCACCATGTTGCATCAATTCATTTATGTATAACCAGGTTTTTATAGAGAGTTAAACCTGTATAAAATCTGTTCATTCATTGCTGTCATTTGTTGTTATTTTCCTGTTTATTTAAATCTTAGACAACTGGTGGAGTAGCTGATGTTTTTAGCTTACCTTTGTTGTGAAAAAAATACTCTGCTCATTCGTCTTCAGAATAAAAAATGGTCATTAGACGATCAGTGTCTTTCTGTGTATTTTAATTGAAGCTCCAAGGTACGATCACACAGAGGCAACGCTGTCTGCAGGAGTGTACAAAGATTAAAGTCTGTCATTGTCTATTATATGAAACTAATAAAAAAAAGTCTGTGCCATACTGGAATATCTGGGAGTACAGGAAGAGATAAAAGTTGTCGTGATAAATGTCTGTGAGAAAGCTCTTCTCAAACCAAGGTGTCCGTGCGTCCTTGATCATCCGACTAAACACAAAGTACAAACAACCATTTGTCTAAAACCCAGTCTCATATAATACAGAGTTCAACCAATCTTATATGTAATATAGAATATATGTAAACTTGGCATTACACCTTTCTTTGGTTACTTCTCAATTTGCCAGTGCATTCAGTGCTGGCCGTAGCATCTAGTAGCTGTTATTGCCATGCAAATATTTTGTGACGTTTATCAACCAATAACATCTTGTGGTTTTTGGGAGCCTTCAAGCAGAAAACTGTTTTTGTTTTGTATTTGCCCGTTTTAGCTTCTGGATGCAACATTCCAAATGTGAAGAAATAGAAAACAAAACAAACAAAACCAACAACAACAACAAAAACACTTTTGACTTTCAGTGTGTCTAGTTCCCTCATTTCATATTTGTCATATTAAGAGTGAAAACCTTTTCACTGCATGGACTTTGAAAGATAAATATGTACATACATCCATATATAATTACACAACACATAAGTTCACACTTTCAGTAGTATTTGTTACATGAGCAAGTATGTACTTGATTAATGACTTACTTGATGTCATTCTCTCAAAAATCCCATATGTAGTCAGACAGCACTTGACTCTGTGATACTTTAGTGATAACAAAAGACCATCAGACTCCTGTATTTGGATGAAAGAAATAGATCCATGAAAAATGTCCTGCATCTGTTCTAGAGGTAAGTGTTTAATTTACTTCATGATGTCAGCCTCAGCTTTCCTGATTACAAGGCCAGAGAAAGCACTGTATTATCTCTCAATGTGTATGAATGAAGGTGGTTGGAGTAGAACGTGTGTGGTGTGTGTGTTATACCAAGCAATTAATGTAAGTGCTTTGAAATCTTCCATACTGAATCCAAACAGCAGGGTTAAAGATTACTCAAAGTGTCCCTTGTGCTAATAATGACCTCTACCCTTCCTCCCCCAAAACTAAAAAAACGCAATAAAATATTTAGAATCTCAGTGTTCATATACAGAAGGGCATATATGTTATACATAGATGTAATGTTATGTAATGTTTACAAGAAGAAAAAAACAACAACTTATGACCGTATAAAAATCAGATAACTGGGAGTAATCAGATAATTGTAATGATTGAATCTGATGTCTGTGTAAGTTCCTATTTGTCCAGGTCATCATTCTTCCTTATTAGTTTTCAAAGTTCAACTGGGTGAGGTGAAACTACTAAGGAAGGATTGAATTTGATGTATTTATATGCACTTCAGAAATGAGAAAATTGTAAAACTCTAGTTTAGATGTTTCAGTCCATTATTGGATTTCTTTCAGATTATGTACATGCGCAGTGATGGTCGACTCAGACCTGTTATTGTCGTTTTCTTGTCACTTCCATTTTGTATGATTTTTTTTTCTTTTTTTTTTTTTTTTTTTTTACACATGCACAGATGCAAAAATAAATAAATAAATCAGATTAACAGGTGTACATAGATGAAGCATAAAACACATTTGTTTACGCTGTGTACATGATCATTTGAATACTCCAGAATTCAGAAAACGATTGGAGTATCAGTGTACATATAAACGGGCTCACTGACAGGAATCAAAATCTGATTTGGCTGACATTATGAATATAATGGTGACACTGCCTCTTCTTCTTGTGCTTTATCTTAAATGTAAGTTATTCTTCATTAAGATTAAGATGATGATTGTTACACTACTCCAAGAGGTGGCAATCATCCTGTACTAGGACGCTTACCAAACCATAGCTTCTGAAGTAGTACTTAAACTGGATGGTAAATCTTATGTCATGCTATTAACATGCTGGTTTTCCTCATTTTGTCCTTGATTTACTTTGTGCTCTCTCTGGTTTGACCTTCTCCAACCTCTCACCTCTGGTCTTTCTCTCTGTCAAACACCCTGCGAGGTTTGTCTTCACTTTTTCTTTCTCACTGGCTTGTCTCGCTGCCCATCTCTGCCCCATCCCTCTTCTCTTCTTGGAACTGTGCCTCACTGATATCTGGGATTGTCCCGCGGTTCCCCCCTGCCAACTTTCTGTCCGAGCTTTGACAGATTGTCCCCTGGCAGATAATATCTCTCAACAAGGCCCTGTCACCGAGGCCAAGGTCATTAGTTTGAAAGTGAGAGAAGCTATCCATGGTGCTGAAGGGAAAAACAACACTAAATAAGGCATCCACACGCTTTACATTTTGGGAGCAAACAATGTTCTGGGGCAGCACAACGAGCTATGAATCCAACATGACAGCATTCACTGACCCCTCATAAAGTTTCTTCTTGTCTTAGAGTAGAGGTGTCAAACATGCAGCCCAGAGGCAAACCCAAAGGGTACAATCCAGCCTGTGGGATAAATTTGTGAAATGCAATAATTACACTGACCATATTAACAAACAAGGATGTTAAAATAATTTTAGTTCAGGTTCCACATACAGACCATTTCAATCTCAAGTGGGTCAGACCAATAAAATGCTATCATAATAACCTTTAAATAATGACAACTAATGACAACAAATTACTCTTTTTTTAGGGGAAAAAAAGAAAATTACATGAAAATATTTACATTTATAAACAATCCTTTCACAAAAAATATGAATAACCAGAAGAAATATGAACCTGAAATGTCTTAAGAAAAATAATTGGGATTTTAACACTATTCTGCCTGTTACTAAAAACTTTGTGTATTTGCAGATTCACTGTGATCTGTAAGTTGTAATGCACATGTCTAAACAATAACCTGAAGCATAATATTGTTAAGCATAAGTTGCTTGTATATTTCTTAAGAAATTTCAGGTTGTTCATGTTATTGACTTTATTGTAAAGGATATTTTGTAGATGTAAACATTTTCATAATACAATTGTACTTTTTTCACTTTAAAACATAGAGAAAAGTTTGGAGTTGACATTTATAGGTTATGTTATTATTTTACTGGTCTGGCCCACATCATATTGGACTGAATGTGACCCCAGAACTAAAATGAGTTTCACATCCCTGTCTTAGAGGCATTGAACAGTTATTTCCTGTGGACTTATTTGACATGAAGTCAGATAATCCACTGCTGATATAATAATATTGATTAGTGCAGATTTAGATTTATAATTTGTTTTCTGATGGGTTGAGCTTCCAAGCTTCCAAAACAAGTGTAAAAGTCTAATCTTTTCAGCCCCACCCACTCATATATCGACAGTTTAAAATTCAGTCTACTTTTCTTTTCGAGAAGCTAACAAACAAAATAAGATGACATAAAATCAACCCAACTCCTAAAAAAACACCCAGAGCTGAGAAATACACAGCACTAAATGATTTGTTTCCAGTCCTATTTCCTGCTGCCAACTTTAGTTCTGGCACTGATACAGTACTGAAATAAAATGTGAGACCAGAACCTCCAAAAACAGCACAAGACTAATGGCTTGTGACCAAAAGAATGCTGTTGGTCACTGAGTAGTTCTTTATTTCCATCATTCTAAAATATATAAGACATATTGATACCTTTGCACACATAATTGGATGGAGGGAACGAAGAGAATTCATTGAATGACCCCTAATATCAAGAGAGCAAGCATAAAAAAGAAAACTGAAATGTCAAATGAGACACAAGGTCGAAAGCTTCAGTAATGGTTATACCTGTGTTCAGATTTCTAATTAACTCAGTTCTGTTTTTTTCTCTGAACTTGCACTCAATGTTGAGAAAAAAATGTGGCAGCTAACTCAACTACCAAGAAGAGAGTCACTTTACAGTTCAAACTAAAGTGGAACTTTTCTAGTAAAATGTCAGTCAGTAAGGACAGAAGGGAATAACTTAAAACTTGAATAACTAATAAGATTTTTGTTTAGTTTGACGGGCTTTTACTTTTCTACAATTGGAGCTACCTCAGTCACAGAGAGGGGAAAAAGTAGTCCTCACTGAAATATAGGAAATGACTTGATCTCTTGGACAAACTCAGTGTATGTTTACCCCATAGAGAAGTTCCAAAGTATGGTGGAGTAAACAAGGGTCACGTGAGATACAGACACTGACTTATTCCAAAATACATTCGATTGTGGTTGAAGCTGAACATGCTTTGGCACTCAGCATTTCTTTCTATAGCATTTTCAGTGTTATCAAAGACATATCCCAAAAGGAACAATTGGACATTTCTATAATAACATAATAGAGAAGTTCACAGAAAAGCCCAGAGGAGCAAAATACACAATAGTGTCAATTTTAATCAATGTAAAGGAGTACAGTGGTAAGTAACGGTAGCTTGCTTGGCACACATTTGTTTGTAAAAAAAGACAGTTGGGTGTTAACATCCATTGAGATGATTATGTATCATTGGAGGCTGAATAAATATTTTACATTACATTACAAAAGTAACACTAACCTGTGCTATGAGGTGCTGTGGCTTAGTTGGTTGAAATGCCTGTCTAGTAAAAAGGAGATCCTGGGTTCAAATCCAGGCAGTGCCTTTCCTCAGTTTCCTGAAGGATGTGCCTAAGGAGCCAATGAAGTTCTGTCTATTCTGTTTGGCCATCACTTTGGGGTAAGCTAGCTAATGTATTATGAAAGCCTATGGTTATGTATCATTGGAGGCTCTCTCTCTCTCTCTCTCTCTCTCTCTCTCTCTCTCTCTCTCTATATATATATATATATATATATATATATATATATGAGAGACTTCCATTCAGCTTTTACATTTGCTAATGTGGAACTGGACAATAGCGTTTTTTTTGTAAGGTCCTAATGAAGGGTCAGTTCAGCTTCAGTATCCGCTTTGTTTGGCTAAAACTGTGTTAATAGGTACTTGGAAAATCTCTGCATCTAATCTCTGTAAGCAAATTCAGATTTATCAGTGGTACTGGCTGATAGCTTTGCCGACGTAAACTCAAAGGGTATTGGAAGCAAATCATTAATGTTTTGTGACTGTGTAACTGTCACAATAGAATTAGACAATGTTGCTTTGTAGAAGCCAGTAACGTAATAACGGCCGATAACACAGTAACATAATAAATTTGCCATTTTTAAATTTTAAAAGGCCAATAACATAATAACTGGCCAATAACGTAATAAAAGTCCTGAATTGATAATGTAATAACTTTTGGCCAATAACGTAATTACTTTTTACGTTATCGGCTGGTTATTACGTTATTGGCCTGGTAAAAAAAAAAAAATTCTTTGCAAATGTAATAACTGAGACATTAACATAATAATATATTAATATCACTGCATTTAAGTTTCATTTATTAGATATAACTGTGATAACCCCCCCCCCCCGTCCCCCGTCTCTCTCTCTTTGTCTCTCTCTCCATGTATTTGTCTATTTAACTTGATAGTTAAAATGATCTCTAGTACTGTCTGCTGCTCCTTAGCTTTTCAATTTTGCTATCTCCAAACAAAATAGAAGCACACATGTTTACAAACATAGACAATGGTATGATATGAAATATGTATGACATGTAACTCACTACTGAAGATGGCAACAATTTTTTCACTAAGGATTTTTTGATTTCCCATAATTGACCACTAGATGGCAGTGGTGTGACATTAACGTTCTTCAGTTGTCCAAACTTCCTTGCATCCTTTCTAGGCAAGGCAAGGCAAGTTTATTCGTATAGCACATTTCAGCAGCAAGGCAATTCAAGGTGCTTCACACAGGACATTGAAATACAACGACAGGGAAAAAGAAACACATTTAAAACACTATAAAAGAAACATGTAAAAGGTGATTAAAAACAGCAAGTAGGAAAACAACATATAAAACCCAAAAATATAAAAACACACATATTAAAGTAAGAGTTGCAGTGCAGAGTTTTGAAAGAGAATATAAAATTTAAAAAGTCAAAAGCCTGTTAGTCAAAGGCAGCAGTGAACAGGTGAGTCTTTAACCTTGACTTAAAAGAACTCAGACTCTTAGCAGACCTGATATTTTCTGGTAGTTTGTTTCAGATATACGGAGCACAGAAAATGAACACTGATTCTCCATGTTTAGTTCTGACTCTTTTTTTTCTAGCACACATGTTGAAAGGTAATCAGTGATCAATTTTCTTTGGTGAACAGTTCATTTTGTTGTATTGAAAGTTATTTGAGTGTATTGAAAGTTACTTGACTATACCTAGCTAACTGTTTGCTGGTTATAAGCATTGTTCATTATTACAGTTTGATAATATTAGGGGTATAAAGATTTTTAAGGATTTGTCCCATATTTGATCTGTTCAATTTATCTATTCCGTTCCACAAAATTTACCAGACGTCATCAGCTAAAACACACACACAGAGACAGATGCACACACACACACACACACACACACACACAGGCATGCATGCATACATACACGCACTCACACACACACACACACACACACACACACACACACACACACACACACACACACACACACACACACACACACACACACACACACACTTTTCTTTATACCCCCTGATATTATCAAACTGTAAAAGTTAATAATGCTAATAACTAGCCAACAGTTAGCTAGGTATAGTCAGTTAACTTTGAATACACTCTCAATAATGTTAAATCCTCTTGCACTAAATATATCAGATTGTACGTGGTATATGCTAGAATTTCAACAAAATGAACTGTTCACCAAAGAAAATTGATCACTGATTACCTTTCAACATGGGTGCTAGAAAAGAAGCAAGGAAGTTTAGATAACTGAAGAAAGTCAATGTCACACCATTGCCCTCTCGTGGTCAATTATGGGGAATCAAAAAATCCTTAACACTGAAAAAAAAAAAAAAGACTATCTTCAGTAGTGAGTTACATGTCATACATGACAGACATATTTCATATCATACCATTGTCTGTGTTTGTAAACATGTGTGCTTCCACTTCGTTTGGAGATAGCTTGAGAGGCTGAGGAGCAGCAGACAGGACTAGAGATCATTTTAACCATCATGTTAAATAGACAAATACATCGAGAGAGAGAGAGAGAGAGAGAGAGAGAGAGAGAGAGAGAGAGAGAGAGAGAGAGAGAGATTTTATCACAGTTATATATAATGAATGAAACTTAAATACAGTGATATTAATATATTATTACGTTATTGGCTCAGTTATTACATTTGCAAATAATTTTTTTTTACCAGACCAATAATGTCATAAGTTATTATGCTACTGGCTAAAAGTTATTACGTTATTGATTCAGGACTTTTATTACGTTATTGGCCAGTTATTATGTTATTGGCCTATTGCATACCTCACTAGCTTTGCTCAGTGAAACGTCAGCTACACCCACTTGAGATTCTGACTTCTCATTTATTACAACTTAAAAATACAAAGAAACTTTAATTATTATAATTAAGTAACTTTTAATAGGTTTATTTGAACTTACTGTCACTTAAGTAAGGTTTCACCACCGTAACTCTACTTTTACTTGAGTGAAACAGCTTAGTTGCTGTTCCTGTGAATATAAGACTCAAGAGTTGTAATGTAAGTCAAATATACCATGAGTTGTTAAACAGCAGGCCTAATCATCAGCAAAACGTCTGTCAGCACCCTACAAATTTAAAAAAGCTACGAATTCAATATATCTATTTAAATTAATGATTGACAAACTAAACAAACTACTGACAAAGTCATACCCTGTTAATTGATTTTTTTCTGGCAACAACCTTGTTGTGTTATTGGGTAGCAAAGGTGAATGTTAAAAGCTTAATTCACATAAGACCTTCACTGAATCACAGCCAAGAGCTCAAATACTATATGCATACCAATGTAACAGATTAATTTCTCTTTCCAAATCCATTGAACCAGTCTTTCTTGTGAATATTGATGCATGTTCAGATAAATGGGAAGAGTACAAAATAAGTGCAATGCATACAAAGCAATACAATGCAATTCAAAATCTGATGAGTCTAAGGTATATTTAAAAGGTGGAAAATACATGGGTGCTGCTCCTTTAGAACCAATTTTTTTTCTTACATCTTACTGCTTCTTTTTGCAATGCTACTGTTATTGTAGCATTGCAAAAATTAGCATTTGGCTTCTGCAAATGACTGTCAGCTGCCAAAAAATTATACCAAAGCAATACTTTAAGAAAGTGTTTTCTGTAACGCATCCATCAACTGCTGCCTGCTGAAATGTTCCATCTCCGTCTGCATCATTTCAGCCACCGAACATGTCACAGATATTGAAAATCATTTACTAAGCAGTGGCCTTGAGGAATTTACACACACACACACACACACACACACACTGTATATTGTCCTGCTGGCTGTGACGGAGAAGAGGCCGCCGGGAGAATAGAAGTCTCCATCGACCAGCAGTCAAACTTTTAATAAACACATTAAATCCTTATGGATCCTCCCACTGAGCTGCCACTAAATGGCACTCATGAGGAATTAGCACAAGGAAAGATTAATTGGCTGCCCGAGGAGAGGAGAGGAGAGGAGAGGAGGAGAAGAACAGGAGGAGGTGAAGGAAGAGAAGAAGAAGAGAAGGAGGAAGAGGTGGAGGAAGAGAAGAAGAGAAGGAGGAGGAGAGGAGGAAATTTTATCAAGTGATAAACAAATGAAGGAGAAAAAAATGATAGTCTGAGAGGTGATAGAGATCAGATGGAAGTGAATTAGAGGAAACTACCGAAACGTTAAAGCAGTCGTGGAGCAAAAAATAAACCCGAAGAGGAGAAGAGAAGAGCAGTGTAAAACAAGAAAAGAGAAAAGTTGGAGCTGAGTGGATGGTGAGACAATAGATTAAGGGTCACACCAAGGAAACCCTATGGAAAATTAATAACAAAATGTCCAAATTATCATTAAAGATGGATTAGAACATCTTTATGTTAACAGCTGGCTATTCATCAGTGCTGTAGAGTTTCTTTAAGGTGCAAGAGCAACTAGAAAAAAAGTAATTCTAAGTCATTCAAAAGTTTTGTTGCAGACATTTTGTGTCAGATGATACTTTATGAATAACTCCAGAAAGAAACAGATGTTGAAGGTCTTTTATGATTGCACCTACATTCCTACTAAAATATGATGTGTAAGGTCCAATTTGGTTGAAGATGAGATGGTGGGGGGGTTGGGGTGGGGGGTACTTTTACTGACTACCAAGTGTGCTTGTGGTTTACAGGTACTCAGAGTTAAGGGGTGCAGTGGTTGTCAGTGACAGAGACTGGCGGATGACGGCTTTCATTAAAAATATCAAGGGCTGCAGAGTACCTGTGTCTCTTCAAGTGGCTGTTTTTCATTTTGTAGAATATGATTTTATATTCTGAAGTGTTTTTGGAGAGAGAAAGGAACTGTATATCACAGAAACACTGATCCACTTGGTTTTACAGCCAATGGATGAGCCGGTGAAGGTTGAAAGAGCTTGGTCCTCAACAGACCAGAAGTGCAATACAAAATTTATGATTGAATTACAATAATTTACTCATATTACAGAGTCCAAGTGCAGCATTATTTTGTAGCGTTGCTAGTTGTAATTGAATTTACTGTACATTTCAACATTTTTTTTTTGTTTGTTTTAACCTGTCTAAACATTTTAATGGTTCCATATAGTATATCATTTATAGGTGCATATCAAAGACTTTTGTAATGGTGTTGCCAAAGCAAACCACAGACAGCTCAGATTCACTTTAACCTCCTGGGACCCAGGAAGGTAAATGTTCTGGCTTTTTTTAATTAATTTTTTTTTTTTTTTTTTTTTTTTTTTACATTAAATTTCCTTGATTGGAAACAGCAGGATGCAACAGTTTTTTTTTTTCATTGTTTTTTAATGGAATGTCTTTTGCAGTGGACAGCGTTTTTTTTTTAAGCAAAGCTGTGAAGGTCTCGTCCCCCTACAGAAGACAAAAATGCATTGCTGGATTACAGCAAATATCCCCACCTACTTTTCATCAGCAAACACTCTGGATAACCCCAGATCAGCTTTAAAGGCAACTGCAATCAACTTCAGAGCATCAAAACTACTGCACAGCCTCCCAAAGAGACTGGTGGATGGATTTGAATTTTGGAGGCTTATTTCTGCTCATCAGTAGTAATATATAACTGAGTTCAGAATTCTGTTGTTGCTAATTTGCTGAGCTCTGTGTATATGTGAGTGTGAGAACATTGTCTTGTTTTGTACAAATTAACTGTAACATAGGGTCATGGATGAACATAAGGATGGATGGACGGACGGACCGACGGACGGATGGATGGAGTTTTCAGAGCTAGTTTTCTGACATGGTCACTGTTTTGTTATTCAAATGAAAATGTTTTTTTTTTTTTCTTCAGTTATAATTCATTCTTCAAGACAAGATAAGGATTTTCTAAATGGCTTATTGTGTCTGGAGGTCATGCTGTGGTAGGGGCACTAGAGGTATATCTGCACTAAGTAAGTTCACATTTTCACAGCATTTATTTTAAGCCATAGTGAGCACTGATAACATGGCTCTTTACGTTTTAAAGCACTTTAATGCTCTTCAATTGACCTACTAAACAACTGCTACATGTATGTACCAAACTGGAAGAAAAACTCTAAGGCACTCTCTTTAAACATTAAAATACCTTTATTATCATGGCATGGTCATATCTAGACCTAAACAACACTTCAAGCCTTAAGCCTTAAGCCTTGAGGCTTGAGGCCAAAAAGCGTAGAAGTGTTTTTTCTTTCAGTTTGGTATCTACTTTATGAATCCCTTTTTCCAAAGAGCACCTTGAACAAACTCTTTTTTGATCCTAGAAGCATTCCTTCACATGAATTTTTGAACCACTATATGTAGCCTAAAATTGATTAACTTTACAGGATCAGTGACATAAGTAAACATAAGATTCAAAAATGTTGTCATTATGTGCACATACCAAAATTTTTCTTAGAGGTAGTTCTCGACTAGATAAAGTAATAAAAGAGAAAATATAAAAACACTCAAGAATATGTACGACAAAATAAAAACACTAAATAATTAGTGTATCAGACTATGAACAATACATATAGAAAGAAATGTATAATACAGTATGTACAGTCCAGTGCGGTAACAGTGCAAAATGGTATGTGCTGTTAGGATGCAATTTTGTGCAATATTGTGTGCAATAACATAGTAACATGCAAATGACTCACAGTCCACTAGAAGTTGTAGAGTGCAGTTCAATGAGGGTAGGGGAGGGGTGGGTAAGTGTAGGTGGAGGGGATATACTGTATGTATATGTGTGACTGTAAGGGGTGTGATGGCTTTCACAACTCTGGGAAAAAAAGCTGTTTCTGAGTCTGGTGGTGTTAGTTTTTATGGTTTTGTACTGTTTCCCAGAATGAAGCAGTACAAATAGTCCATTGTCCAGGTGGGAGGGATCCGCCGCAATGCACCTGGCCTTCTTCTGGACACGACCAGCGTATATTGCATCTAGATCTGGTTGGCGACAGCCCACAATCCCCTGAGCTGTTCTCAAGTCCTTTCTGTTCTGTAGCTGCCATACCACACCGTACAGCTGAGACAGAGGACACTCTCAGCTGTGGCTCAGTAAAAGTTTGCGAACAGGTGAGGGGAGAGTTCAGCTTGCTTCAGCTTCCTGAGAAGGAAGAGGGGATGTTGGGTGTTGTTCACCAGGTGTGAAGTGTTCAAAGACCAGGACAAGTCAGATGAGTTGTGGATGCCCAGGAACTTGATGTTATTCACACGTTCCACCACCTCCCCATGTATGTGGACAGGAACATGTTCAGTTCTTCTGGATCTCCTATAATCCACAATGACCTCCTTAGTCTTGCTGGTGTTGAGGACGAGGTTGTTGGTTGAATGCCACTGTGTCAAGTGCTGGATCTCCTCTCTGTAGGGGGTCTCATCATTGAGACCCACCACTGTGGTGTCATTCGCAAACTTCACAACCATGATCATGGAGTGGATGGCAGAACACTCATGTGTAGTGGGTGAAGAGGGTGGGGCTGAGCACACAGGTCTGTGGCGGTCTTGTGTTCAGGATCAGAGTACTGGTAAATGATGTGATGTTCCCTATTGTCACCATCTGGGGCCGGATGGTGGCAAAGTCCCTGATCCAGGAACACAGTAATGCTGACAGTCCCAAGTTGTAGAGCTTCAGTGCCTGCCTGTCCAGGGAGGACAGTTTAAACACCAAACTGAAGTCCACAAATAGCATCCTAGCATAGGTGTTAGGCTGCTGACAGTGAGTTAGTGCCAAAAGGTGATGTAATATATACTTAACGCCATTAAAAACGCATGGGTCAGAATAATATGTATATTTGGAGATATATTAAATTAAATGGTTTGGGTTACCTTTATATTAAAGAGGTAAGCAGCACCGGTCATTAGAGAATGAATTGTGTACAAATTGTGATCAACTTTAACATGTTTATTCAGTCACTGAATACAGGTACTCAGAAATTGAAAGTGCCATCATTCACTATTGGGTGTGTCCACCTCTAGCTTCCAAACAAGTAGTGCAGCGACAACACATGAAACTGAAAAGTCTCATGATCCTGTCCTGAGGGATCTGATCACTCAGATGACTGACTGTACTGCAATGACAGCGCAGACGGCGAGCGACTTCACTGTGGCTCAGACCTGCTCGTAGCATGCCAATGGCACGTTCTCTCTGTTGTATCATAAGGCGTGGCATTTTAAGATGGCAAAAACATTTCTGTGTTTTCTTTACTGCCTTTAGGCTATTGACCACACCTAAAGTTACCAGTCAAGTGTGACTCTGTACAAGAGATTAGACTCAATGTCCGCCATTAAGGAATTAATCCAAATGCCAATGTTGCACAGGTCGGGAATGAAAAAAATACAGCTGTTAACTGTGTTACTCATCTCGTGAGCTACATATACAAAATAGGCACCTGAGCAAATAACTTTCTGGAAATTACACCACGTGTTTGGACTGTGAGTTTTTAATTGTTTTAGTCAACTAAAATATGTAGGAAAGAAAACAAGTTAACATAGTCAGAAGCAATTTTTTTTGGATAAAAGTAATATTTTACGAGAACTGATTAAGTAATTCATATAAACAGTACAAACATTCAAAATATGTACATAAATTAATCAAATAGTACATTTTATATCTTTTTGTTGATTGTTTCCAACTGTCACAAAAGGCCAGTATTTGTCATACAATTATAGCAATGCGAAACCATCAGTACTTCACTTTGCAGAAAGACAAGCAGTTATTTACACAAGACGCATCATTCAAACATATGTGTTGCTTGTCAAACATGGTACAAAAGCAGAATTTACCTTCAAACAAAATTCATATGAAAGCACCTGTAATAAAATAGATCACTTAGAAATGAACAGAAAGAGTTTGAATGCTAAATATGATTCAAGGGTAGAAACAGAGGATGAAGTATTTGAATAAGAGGAGGATGAAGGCTGTCACTGTTGGAATACTACTGAATAAAGACATTTGTTTGTTGCATCCTCATATTTGTGCTTTTAGTCCATAATATAAACTAGAAAAGCATTCAGAGAGCGCAGACCTGCACCAAGGCAGATTAGTGCCGCCCCCCCATCACCATCAAAATTTAATCATTTTTTGTCTTGTGCCAGTATCAACATTTCCTGAAATTTTCAACCAAATTTGTCCATAACTTTTTGAGTTATCTTGCACACGGACAGACAAACAGACAGACAAACCAACGCCGACAAAAACATACCTCCTTGGCGGAGGTAATGAATATACCAAGGACACTTTGCACAGCAGCATGCAGGGAGCATGTGGTGACACAAATTTTAGTGTTTAGAAAGGTTTTTCTTTTTTTTTTTGTTGTCTTATGTTTTTAATTAAGGGCTAATTAAGAGATGTAAAATATTTGGCATTCTGTATCAATGCTTTTGTTGCGTATTCCTCTTGTCTGGGTCGGGTTGAATAACGGAAGAAGAGTTTTGACAAAAAGAGCCCTACTTTCAGAAATGTGCTTTAGCTCATGTAAACAAAACAAAACAAAACAGTAAACTCAGACAATATTTGCAGCAGTATATAAAGCACTCCTGTGGATTCCAGGCTAAACTCTTCCATGAACTCTTTTCTTGATTAAAATCCTGTCAGAAAATGTCAAAGATCTTTGACAGTTTGAGTATGAAATGGATATGTGTATTTGTTCTGGAGAGCAAAGCCTTTTTGTAAGAATATGCCTGCATTGTTAACTTGATAAAAAAGAAATTCAGTGTAACCCACAAAGACCCAAACATCCACCAAAGATCAAAAGCATCTACTGATCTAAACTGTTTATTACCTGTTGATCCACTAATCCTATCAATACATGTAAATAATTGTTGTAAAATACAGTTTTTCATGTTTTGATGACCATCAGATATGACCCATTTAGACATTCAGAGACTCTGTAGTGAATGTGGAAATGCTGTCATCTTCTACAACCCTGATTCTCCAGTAAAACCCATGGAGTTTGATCAATGACAATGGATGGAGACACTGGATTTTCTGTTTAATTAATGTTTAGTTAATTTTGCTGAAAAAGTTACTTTTTCTTCAGTTTTCTCTTTTGATATAATAACCTTTGAATTTACTCAGAGTTTTCATGAACATCTAAATTAAATAAAGAAAATTAAATATAGGGAAATACATGATTTACAGTGAAAAATGCAAAATATAGAGGATAATATAATAAATGGTGATAAATTGCTTAAAAAAGGTTAAATACAGAGACAAATTAATTTGGGAACTGCCACAAAAGTAGCTCTGGGTCTTTACGAGTTAAAAGGTCATGAATCAGGTTTTATATTTATGGGAAAATCATGTCTCTCTTACCACAGACAGCGATAAATGCAGCTCATGACCATTACTGAGACTCTTACATCTCCCATCAGACTCTTTAAACACCAGGAAAAATATAACGATCTTTAATAAAGTCCTATTAAGGAACACAGCTACACAAAATGGTACAGGTGGGGGCAATTCAATGACACTTACTGTTGTCAGTGTTAAATACAGTCGTCAGATGGCTTGGTCACAGGTGAGTGAACTGCTCTGTTGATTCAGGATCATCTTTGTTAAAACACTGCCTGTGTGCCCTAAAAGTGGGAAGCAGATGGTACTATCTGACACACACACAGACACACACATGAACACTCATAAGTGAATGACTTGCTGGGTCAACACATGGTGAAGCCTCATTTTGAGGTGGGCACACACACACACACACACACACACACACCTACACACACACATACCTACACACACACACACATGCACACACACACAGACACACACATATTAATGCACCTTGTATAAAATAAACCTTGTCTTGCGGTGACATCTGTGAGTGTGTATCCTCTGATCGTTGTCAGTGTATGTGTGTGTATGGATTACACCAGTCAGCATGTGCTAAAAGATCTGCTTCATAACAGATGGCTAATTGCTTTATCAATTAACCATGAAAATGTTAATGGAGTCCCATTATCAATAATTTAATTTGATATATAACTTATTAATCAAACTGAGAGACCACTGAGATGAGGGCATGTGCAGTTTAAAAGGTGCTGAGGTGATGAAGAAGATTTTACCTCAATTTTAGATGATACTGGAATTCCCATAGTTTTATTAAGTTAAATCCCATCCTGTATGAGTTTAGAAGTTTTCCTCTGACATTCATTCATAAATCCATTATTTTAATAGTTTGAATTTACTTTACACGTGAGACTATTTGGATCATGTGCTTTAAAGTCATGGGAAACATCTTAGCCCACAAAGACCCAAACAGCAACTGGTGATCATAATCATCTACTGATTTAAAATGTTCAATAACTGCTGAAACACTAAAGCTATTGATATATGTACATAAGTGGTGTAAAATACAGTTTGTCATCTTTTCATGGTCATCAGATATGACCCATTTGGACATTCGGAGGCCCCGTAGTGAACATGAAAACACCATCATCTATGGAAGTAAATGTGTGCCATCAGATATTCACCAGTAAAACCCACAGAGTTTGATCAATCTTTTTTATTTTAATTTTTAAAATTTTGTCACACACACGTAAACATGCACCACACCAAAATTTGTCCTTTGTCTAATTAACTCATTAACCCATCACTAGATCATGGTAAATAGTAAATGAATGAATAAATAGACTGAACTTACATTACATAGCACACTTTCTACACCTTAATGACGCCCAAAGTGCTTTATAGTGCCTCATATTCACCCATTCACACACACATTCATACACCAGTAGGCAGCTGCTGCCATGCAAGTCACTGCCAGACTCTACTGGGAGCGATTTAGGGTTCAGTGTCTTGGCCAAGGACACTTCGACATGTGGACAGCCAGAGCCAGGATTCAAACCACTGATCCTTTGGTCGCTGGATGACCTGCATGCATGTATCACACACTGCATAGTAGGAGCAGTGGGCTCACCATATCAGGTGCTCGGGTAAAGTGCCTTGCTCGAGGACACATCAGCCAACAACTCTCCGCCGGTCCAGGGAATCAGTCACAAGCCAACTCTCTAGCAGACTCCCCAGCCATCTAGGCCACGGCTGCCCGTTGACAGTGGATGTTCAGTTATTGATATATTTGCTTAAGAAGTCACTTTTTCTTCAGTTTTCTCTGTTTCTGATATAATAACTCTCAACTTTAATCTGAGCTTTTATGAACGTCTACATGATCTGTAAATTAAATACAGGAAAATACATGATTTTCACTGAATAAATGCAAAATACGGAGGATAATATTAAAGTAAATGGTGAGAATTCCTTTAAGAAAGGTGAAATCTTTAAAAAAAAAATTAATTTGGGAACTACCACAAAAGTAACACTGGGTCTCTGTGGGTTAAAGCTAAATGGTGTTGCTGCCACTTTTTAATCATAAACCCCATTGTGTTTCAGTGTATGTTTCTCTCACTGTCTTACTGACAGCTGTATAACTGGCTTTCAATTACACTTTACCTTTCAGAAGACTTTTATTGCAGCAGACATTTTGTCTTATAAAAGCAGGCAAAGCACAGATTCCTGAGAACCAGCACACACAATTTAAAGACCTAAAACTGATGCACCTAAATGAGATGCATCCATTTTAATCATAGAGAAGAAAACACACAGGTGTAACTTATGCTAAGAAGTCAAAAGCTCTGCTGTGAAAAAAGTTCATTATTCTAATTAATTTTCTTACTGTTGTCTTTGTGTCAAAAGATCTATTTTTCTGCCTCTTTGCCAGTGATATCCCAGATCACATATAGGTCTCCTTTATTTGGATTTATGTCCTTTTGTTTGTCCAGTTCTTGTGACTGTGATATCTTGGTAATAGAATGACAGGTGACATGTTCTTTCTTTCTGTCTTTCTTTCTATCTATCTTTCTTTCTATCTTTCTTTCTTTCTTTCTTTCTTTCTTTCTTTCTTTCTTTCTTTCTTTCTTTCTTTCTTTCTTTCTTTCAACAAATGTCCTATAAGTGATTGTAATCAAACTTGTAGATTTATGTAGTTTATAGACAGACAGACAGACAGACAGACAGACAGACAGACAGACAGATAGATAGATAGATAGATAGATAGATAGATAGATAGATAGATAGATAGATAGATAGATAGATAGATAGATAGATAGATAGATAGATAGATAGATAGATAGATAGATAGATAGATAGATAAACATTTTTTTTTTTTTTTTTTACAAGGTTTTTATTTTTGTTTGATTCACTCAAAGTCTACACTGTATGGATAGATCATTATTGCAGTGATTAATATGTTTCAGCCTCTAATTTCTTACACAACTGTCAGTTTGTAGAGAGAATAAAGATTGGACTGTGTTTAAATGGATAAAGGTCATGTGGTGTGATGAGTCAAGATTGACCCTGTTCCAGAGTGATGGACACATCAGAGTGAGAAGTGCCTACAAGCCTGTGGGGGCAGTGTTATAATGTGGGATTGATACAGTTGGTCAGATCTAGGATCAGCAAACCTATTGGTTCACTTCATACAAAACTGGGTTTATAGATTGCCAGTGACCCAGAATAGATGTCATTACATTTTGGGAAAGGTAGGTCAAAGTTCAAATTTGTTATGATTTTTAAAAATGTTCCCATTTACTTATAATGGGGGATATGCATGTGAGGGGTAGGGTTTGTTGTGCCTGGCACCACTTGTTATTATTGTTATTATTCATTCATTCATTCATTTGTTCATTCATTCATTTTCTAAACCTGCTTTATCCTTACTAAGGTCACTGGAGCCTATCCCAGCTACTTATGAGCGAAGGCGGGGTACATCCTGGACATGTCACCAGTTCATCGCAGGGCTGACATATAGAGACCAACAATCACTCTCACATTCACACCTATGGGGGATTTAGATTAACTAATTAACCTATCATTGCATGTCTCTGGATGGTGGGAGGAAGTCAGAGTACCCGGAGAGAGGGGAGAACATGCAAACTCCACACAGCAAGGTCCCACTCCTATACTACTCCTACTACTACTCCTACTCCTACTACTACTACTACTACTACTAATAATAATGATAATAATAATAATAATAATAATAATAATAATAATAATAATAATAATAATAATAACAATAACCCACTATACTAATGAATGAACATCGTCTCATATCAAATACAATGAATATAAACATTAAACAAGTGGAGCCATATAACATAATCTTCACATCATCACAAGAAACAACAATCTGTAAAAGCTCAGTGGTAGGGAAAGAAGAATCCCAGTAGGTCTCCAATGTGTTGCCTTGGGTGTAGTATCATCACATCAGTGGATGACAGCTTTTACTACACCACAAAACTTTCACAAATTAGCCAACTTTCATTAATATAGTATACAACTATTTAAACAAATATAGTTGAGCAAATCTCTGCTAAAGGTAAATCATTTCAGAGTTTTATTAATATATCAAATGCATTACTTTCAAGTTGAACTCTTTAAGTTGAATATTTTATATAAAATGCCAAATCTCTACTGACGTTCAAAGGATGGCATTCATATTTTAATAATCTTTAGATGTTAGGTGTCTCTATCCTTACAAAATTCCAATTCAACACAGAGTTAATAATATACAACATGGTTTATTGTAAGATAAATCTTCAGCACCATGGAGAGAGGCAGTCAGATGCACTGCTGCCTTTGTGAAATAATGAGGGTCATGTCTGAAAAGTCTCTTTTACTCAAGAAAGTTTGTAACTGAGTGAAAGGACCTAGAAGCATCTCAGAGTCACTGATGATAAGAACTGTTCAAATTCTAATAATGCAAGGGAAAGAAGCTACAATGCTTTCTTTAGTATCTCCTTTAACATAGGATACATTAGAACATCCTATATGAAACAATGGGATTTGAATCAGGGTGTGCGTACATGAAATAAGTACTGCCACTTGTTTTGCCTGTGGTGCAGTTGCTGTTCAATACATTCAAGTGGGTGACATTATAAATACCACAGTAATTCCACTAATATTCTCCTTATTTTGAGGAACATTGCTAATTAATTTGAGGCTCCCACAGTCATAGATGTCTTAATAAAACAAAACTGTAAACACTGAACTGTAAACTGGATCTACTATATGAAAAGAAATGCAGTCAAATCATGTTGAAGAAAGTACATTTGTAGGTTAAAATCCTACTAAAATTTAGGTAAATGATGTTAACACTGATAACAAGTAAATTTGCAGACATTTAGACGTAAGTTGCAGCTTTACACTGAACTTGCATCTATGATTTTTTTCATACAATTATGCAAATTCATTTTAACAAACATGAGTGACCAAGAGGATGAGGGAGAGTGACTCATAGAATATACTGTGCACCCCTTTATTTATTCATAACCCAACCTAAATATACAGTTTTATTTTTCACCAGCTTGTCCATACTTTTACTCTGCATTAAATATCAGGATAAGAGGACACACAGTAAACAATTCAAGATGCACTTTTTGTAGTCCATCAGAACATTGTAGTTTCACCACAGCAGATCTCTGTAACTTCCACTTGGTGTATTTGCAGTCAGATCCCTTGACACTGGAGTTTCTTGAGGAATTTTCCTTCACATGTTTTCTGGACCTCAAGACATTTTACATCAAGGACAAGGAAAAGTAGTAGTAGAAGTAATATTTTGGACAAATTTACCATCCTTTGAAGATGCCTTTGTGATCATCTCAGACTTAGTCTATTGATATTCAAAGCAGATTATCTCATCTTTAGTGCTTTTCCTTTATATCATCCCCTGAAAGATGCCTGTAGATGCCATCCCATGTTTTGAAGCTGGAAGCCACACTTCAGTAGTGCAGATGCTAACAAATACAAGCTGTCTTTGTGAGACAATAAAAACGAGTTGCAGGCTACTCACTTGCTTATTGTCACCTTTAAAAGCTGTGAGCTATCAAATAGAACAAATTCAGGACTCAATCTCTGTATGAAAACATTGAAAAAGTACAAAAATGCTGATTTGAATCTCAAATGAGACATTGCGTTGCTGGGGAAATCATTGTATTTACTCTGCAAAGTAAAATAAACAGTCAATTTGCTCACATTTGAGGGTAGGGAAGGAACAGATTGTTTTTTTGGACATCATCTCTTCAAAATATGGGGGATTTATACTATTATTTGCTTCAAAGGTCCACTCTATAATTACCATTGGGAGCCCATTACAGGCTTTGCTTACACTGTGATTTATCACCATCTCAGTGAAATGATGTCATACATGTTAATGAGGGTGATGTCCCACGCTATCAGAGGCTGTAAAATTTACATAGTTTTATCTGTGTGTCCTTGGGAGATGAGTGCAAGAATGAATAAAAAGGGCACAACAGGGTTTCAGCAGCTTCTGGGTCTCATCAAAACCAGGGCTGTAATAATATCAATAAAAAAAGGGGTTTTGTGATGATAAAATCATTTAAACTGACAACTTGAGTTTTTTTTTTTTTTTCACTTGTCTGCCTTGGGATTGCCTGTTTTTGCTGCAATCACAGATAGCCCAAAGTCAATTCACTTCACTCAGTCTTTAGTGTTAAAATAAAAATCCAAAAGAATAATAATAGTCATAAAATAAATATAATGATTTATAAAATAATAAATCCTTTGTGAAAATACTGTCATCTACCTTGATTAGAAATTTGACTGAATTTTCTCTGCAAACAGTCATCCACTGTTGCTGATCTCTTGAGGAAATAACACAAATATGGCTATTGATCATGCTGAGTGTGGTTTATTTCACATAGTCAACTACCCAGTGGGGGGGCAGACAGATGTACATAGAGACTCATAGCTGGAGGAGAGAGATGTACCGTTTAAAATGTATATTTAACATATATTTAATAATAAATAAAAATATGATATGGTATAATGTATATAAATATTTAATATATTTAATTGAAATACTGATGATATTGTACCACTGATAAATAATATGAACACACTGTTGGTGATCTGTGTGTTTTGTGTACACACACTATTTACGCCATGTACAGATGATGAATGTTTGTCTTTCAGGCTGCAGGGACTCTAAAGATTGCCTATTCCAATTACAGCAAGTGTGCTAAAGGTCTCAATCCCACGAGTTCTTCAGCTACCAGCAGCAGAAGTGACTGCTCTACCAGTGGAGCTAATTTAAAAGAGCCTCCTCATGAAGCCAAAAGATGACACTTCTACTCCAAAGTTCAGCCGAACTCTCCCAAGGTTTTTTTTCCACCAAAGAAGGGTTTGTTTGATTACTCATTCTATTATGTATGACATTTACAGTTCATGTGAGAATCCAAACAGCAGTGGAGATTTGCAGATACAGTATTGTGTCATGTCCGTTATTTGGAATCTTTTCCAACAGTTTGTATCTAATGGGCACATTTGGAGTCTTTTTAGAAGAACCCAACTCAAATAGAAAACCCAGAGACACAATACTGCACCATGGAAGGATGGTCTAAATCTTAGGTTCTGAGTTTTCACATGTAATGTGTTAGTTAATATCGTTATTTAATTTCTTTGCTCTATTTTCTGCTCCTTTCACAGGATTCACTCAGGTTTACTCACATCTCAGGCCTTGTCCACATGTATACAGGTATTTTCTGTGTTACCCACACCAGCAATATTTAAGCAACTATCCACACGAACATGCAAAAATACAACTGAAGCATGACCAAGTAGATGCAAAACCAACAGGAGGAAGAAAAAAAAGTAACCCTAAAGCCATTTTTGACAGTTAACCCAGTAAAAATGCTGTAATCTGTTCCAGATTCCTCAATATAGTGGGTGAATAACTGAATATGTTTAAGTAAATAGGCAGAGAAGTGTATTAGCAATATTAGCACCAGCACTGTGTTGGTGCCATTTACAAAGCAGATGAGCTGGACATAACAAACCAAAAATGTTTCCTTCTCCACACAGTACAATCACACACTGAAATTCTACATATCTTCACCCTTTCAAAAAGTCAGTTTTTAGTAATGTGAACCTGTCCAAAATGTATAGAAACAACTGAGTTGTGGGCTGAGAGTAAATTTCTGATCAATCTGTTACATTGATATTCAAAGATTATTTTGTCTGTTATTTAGAGTGTAACTATTATCACCACATGTTACTGAACAGACACACACACGGTGAGTTTATGCTGGTTGTCCATGGCAGAAGGATCAGGTTTGAGCAGCAATATTTACATTTCTGAACAAATAACGAAAAAAAAGCTGTTGTATGACACCATACTGAGTCTGTAAAATGTCAAGACAGTTGAATTTCTGGCCACTTTAGACCCTTTGGAATGAAACAACCTTATGGACAGATCCTGACATTTCTGGTCTAGAAATATGAACTTTAAGAAAAGACAGCTTTAGCTGCATTACTTCTCATGTCTGACTGAAAATATGCATTGGTTTGAATTAATAATAGAGAAGTAAAGGTTATGCTGATGTAAAGCACACAGTTGCAAACATCTGGGGTGATTAAGAAGTACATTATTAACAATGAAAGTGAATGTAAAACTAAAAAATTTGAGTCCAATCAGGTCAAAATCTTAGTGGCATGTTTTAATAAGCATTACACTCTGTAATGATATTGACATGGTTCTTGTATGGAATTAGAATGTCTTATATCAACAGTCTCTAGCATTAAAATATGTTAGTGGTAAAGAGGTAGATTCATGAAACAGTGCACATGTAAGTGGTGCCAGGCACAACAAACCCTGCCCTTTGCACATATTGGAGCTTATTTTGGCATCAATCCAGCAGACGTCATCATGTCTATGCGTGTGCTGATGTCAGCATAGACATAGATAGCATAGACAAATTTTGGCCATTATAAGTAAACTAGCGCATAGACCCATTGGAATCCATTGGTTCTGGAGTTCCAGAGGGGGACGTTAATGGGTTGGGGACCGGCAGAGTGGAACCGGGCCACAGTAAAAAAAAAGGCTGACCTTGTTAGTGTGTGATCAAAGCTGGACCTGGTTCTCACATTGTGTCCTGGTGTTTCTGTAGATCGGGATCCCCCCCCACCCCATTGTAAATTTTAAAAACTACTAACTCCAAAAGTATTGGTCGTATTGATATGCATTTTTTGCCTGTCCCAGACCGACCTTGTTAGTGTGTGATCACAGCCGGACCTGGTTAGTCTTTTGCAGTGATCCGGATCCAGTCCCCCCCCCCCCCGCGGTTAGTGGCTGTGAATGAAGTCATCCACAGGCCGTCTCTAAACCCATTGTAATTTTAAAAATGAATAACTCCAGAAATATTCGTCGTATCAATAAGTAGTTTTTGCCTCTCTGATCCTTGACCCAAAATACATCAGTACTCCAAAATGAAAAGGCTAGCTATGTAATGTTTTTCAGTTATAAAGCTGATACACATACATGCACGCACACACGCATGCATGCATGCACACACACAAACACAAAGGTCACTTGGCTTTTATAGTATAGATGGGAAAAAAAAAAAAAAAAAAAAGATAATTTCATTAAAAAATTATAACTTTGACCTACTTTTCCCAAAATGTAATCACATTCTGGGTCACTGGCAACTCATAAACCCAGTTTGGTATGAATTCAACCAATAGTTTTACTGCTAAAGTGTTAACAAACAAACTAAGAAACAAACCGAACCAAAAACAATACCCCTTGCCTCCCCTTTGGGGGCAGGGTAATAAGGCAAACCTGAAAAACAGCTCTATCTCTCCCTCTTTCTTTTTAAGTAGAGGATTTCTGTATCAAACATGCTCTTGACACAAGGCTGACATCAAACAACGAAGTGTGCTAAGTGTCAGCCATGGGGATGCGGGGGGGTAAATACAAATACACACACCAGCGTGTTATTAATCATGAGTTTTTAATTCTTTTAATGCTGCATGTACACACAGTCTCTCCTCTCTCACATACAGAATAATTGTGCTATCAAACACACTACAAAAGGCTAATTAAGAATATGCATGGCTTGGACTTAACAAGCTCATTTGTCTCTCGCCATCCACACAGCTCTAACAAGGCCCTCTGCTCATTAAGGCTTTAAGCTGCAGGCCAGACAGCCCCCTGTCAGTTAGCTAACAAGGTAAATGAAGGAGGCAGCCAGTGTTGACTCTGTTTGGGAGGCTGGAGGTGGGAGATTAGCCTATTTGACTCTGTACCAAGACAGCGGGGCAAGGTTCACCTGACCCGAGAGGAGCGCTGCCCGGCGTTAGTGCTCTAAAGACACCAATCACGCTGACGGAATGACTCATGCATGCATTGGTGTGTGTGTGAGGTTGTGCATGCATGAAGAAGGTTAATTAGCTTCCATGACTTATTACCGTGACAGCAAGGAGCAGCCAAAAAGAAACAAGGTCAAACAGTATGAAAGAAATAGAACAAATATAGATTTTTGGTTTCTCTTTCATTTACACTTTTTTTTCTTTTTTTGCTGAAACTCAAGATGCAATAATCCCTTATGAATGCACAAAAGATGAGATGCTGCAATTAATTGTAGGTCACACTCTTTTATTGAGTTAAGAAATATCTCTAAGTTGATGTTTTCAAGCACCAAAATTATTTATCAGCATTGCATTCTTGCTAGGATTTAAAGGCTGAGTTTTCAGTTTGAGAAATGCATTTGATAATTGTACAAATGGGACTAGAATGTAAAATGCTTCTTGTTGTAGCCCTTTTCCACCACATGCTCAACTGAAATGTACTTTTGGTGTCAGGTGCATTCTTTCTTGACTTGTAAAATTATCTTTTAACTTGACAAACATAGTTAAACTGGGATCTTTGCCACTGACTCATCTTCAGAAAAACACATTAAAGTCCTATGACACAGGGAAGACCCTTCGCCTCGCTACTGACTCAATTTTTGTTTTGCTTTTTTGGGATATCCAAGCAAACCATCAAGTATTATCTGCAACATTTGCCTGATGTAAAAACAAAAATGGCAAGTAGAGTTGAGTTGAGCCAGTATCATACAGTGTCCAATCTACATTGCATTGCAAAAGTCACTATGATGTTTTAACAATTCCATGTCAGACTTTTTCTAAGGATCTGGGTTATGTCCACTGACATCTTTAAGCAGATTCTTTTGAGGTTACTGAAGTGGTTTAGCTTTGAACCCTCTAGGGAAAAGATGCTTGACTCTGTCACCGTCTCTGATTGTTGAACTCATTCTGACACAGAGCAAAACCACACACTTGTGTGAAAACCTCTCATGAGTATTACAATTACTGCAGGTGAGGTCACAACAGAAGTGGATCAGTAAACCAAGAACTTTGCCTTAAGGTCTAGTTTCTATTCATTACAGAAAAGTGCAGCTGCTGCACCTGAATGTTTTGATTAATTCTTTCTTTGACTTATTTCTGTGTAGGTTCCCCAGATGAGGACATGGCAACACAATTCCAATGTAAAGATGGTGATCCACATTCAAGCATCGTTATATTTGAGAATGTATAGAGTTATACTGACATGCCACAAATTATCTTTCAAGTCAAATGTAACATGTTTGCTGCTTTTCCTTTTCTGCATGTTTTTGACTCATACACATTAACGATTATAAAATATTGATGTTGCTTGTCAGAGCAGTGGTGGGATGTAACTAATGTTAATCACAAAAAATATACTTTTCTTAAACAGATCATAAATGACTTCTGCATAAATCCTAAGTTGTATCTTCAGCTGCTAGTAGCTATATGCAACTCAGAAAAGCAAAGTTTTGTAACATGAACAGTTGTCTGACAGATGGACTGAAAGCCCTGTGGCTTCCACAAACCCATAATCCCACAGATACTAAAGCACTTTCATTCTGGGACACAAATGAGAAATGCACTCCCTAGGTGTCTGAGATTGAGATTTATTAAAACATATTGCCACTTCTGCCACCAGAACTAAGCCTCAGACACATTTTCAGGCCATGGGCCTACTTTTATACAACCCCATATGGCAGAAGTTCCAGCATGACTTAATGAGGCTGGGATCCAAGGCGAGATAAGGTAAGGCAACATAAGATTAACTTTATTGATCCCTGTGGGGCAGGCATGCCAGAGGGGAAATTGAGTCATTACAACTGCAAAGCATGGCGGTGTAGGATGGAGGACACAGTCAATGGGGTAACAAGGTGGTACTATTGTACAGGGAGAATGCCCCACAATCAGCTTTTCAGTTCAGGCCCTTGGCAAGTGAGGAGGAGGTAAAGGAGCATCATGCTCAGATATTTCATCAGGTAGTTTGTCCTCATGGGAATTAAAAAATGGCTTTTGTTATAGCCTATTATGTGCCTCAGTCTTGCTAGTCCCATGTGGTGAGGCATTACAAGGACAGGCAGATTTTTTTTTCTTTTTATATATCAATAGAAGCTGATTTTTCACTGAGATTCTCATAACTAGTTGAGAACTCAGAGACCGCATACATCTGCCAAGTCTGCTAATTCAACCAAACCCCATATGAAAACCCATTTCCACTTTTTTGTATGGATCACCTCCAAACCTTAATGGGTTCGTCCCTGGTCCATGTTATACCTTTTGACCAAGTCTCATGAAAATATATAGAGTAGTTTTTATATAATCCTGCTTCCAGACAAACATGAATGATCAAATAAAAACTCCACCTTCCTTGGCAGAGATAATAAAAGGAACTTGCCAACTGAATCCTGCCGTTAAATTTTAGCCCTATTCATATGGGGACTAGTATTACTGGGTGACCGACAATTGTAATACCTAAAGAGGTCCTCTGTGGCCATAATCCTGTGATGTCCTTAATTTGTAAAGTAAAAATTCCACTGAAAATTATATATTAAGCATTTTTTTTACACTAAGGTTTATCATTCACTCTGCCTTTATTCTCTTTCAGGACTGTAGCTGCCAACACATTCTCCATACTGTTCAAAGGACAGGTTTGACAGGAACAGCTGTTGCTAAGGAAGAAGAGTGGCTCATCAACAAACCAGGAGGTTGGTGGGTTGACTCCTGGCTCCAATACAAAGGTTGAAGTGCCATCCATCCATCCATCCATAGAGTGCAAGAAGAAGGTTGAAGTGCACTTGGGCAAAAACTGAAACCCAATAAGTTCAGGTGACACACAATAATGTACTTTGGGTACCATCAAGGTTGAACAATGCTATATAAATGTAAATCCACCAAAAAATGTAAATTTACCATTTAGGATAAAAATTCAAGAGACAAACTCAAATCTATCAGAGGAATGAAAAGATAATAATGAGATGGGGGATCTACACTCTCTGGCTTCTTTATTATGTGCATCTGTTAAACTGCACATTATTGTAAACATTTAATATATTTAATCTATCTAAAATGCTGATCTAGGCATTATTTTCGATCAGGATCTGTCGTTTAACTCTCACATAAAACAGATTTCTAGAGCTGCTTTCTTTCATCTGCATAATATTACGAAAATTAGACATATTTTAACACAGAACGATGCAGAAAAAATAGCCCATGCTTTTATTACATCTAGACTAAATTATTGTAACTCACTTCTCTCAGGCTGTCCAAAAAAGTCCTTAAAGACCCTTCAGCTAATCCAAAATGCTGCTGCCCGTGTACTCACTAGAACCAGTACCAGAGACCATATTTCTCCTGTGTTGGCTTGTCTGCACTGGCTCCCTGTAAAACAGGGGTCAGCAACCCTGGTCCTAGAGAGCCACAATCCTGCATGTTTTAGATGTTTCCTTCTTCCAACACACCTGATTCAAATGATAAGCCTATCATCAAGCTCTGCAGAAGGCTGACAATGACCATCAGGTGTGCTGAAAGAGGGAAACATCTAAAACATGCAGGATAGTGGCTCTCTAGGACCAGGGTTGCTGACCCTTGCTGTAAAAGCTAGGATAGACTTCAAAATACTCCTCCTCACTTACAAAGCCCTTCATGGCCAGGCACCTACTTATCTGAAAGAGCTTTTAGTTCCATACAATCCAGCTAGACCACTACGCTCTCAACATGCAGGCTTACTGGTGGTCCCTAGAATCTCCAAAAGTAGGATGGGAGCCAGAGCCTTCAGCTATCAAGCTCCACGATTGTGGAACCACCTCCCTGCCTCGGTCCAGGAGGCAGACACCCTCTCTATGTTTAAGAGTAGGTTAAAAACGTTCCTTTTTGATGAATCTTATAGTAAGGGCAGCTCAGGCTGCTCTTAGTTATGCTGCTATAGGCTTAGACTGATGGGAGACTCATCTGGATACTCTGAGCTCCTCTCTGCTCCTCCTCCTCTATGACCTCCTCTATGCTCCTCTTTCTCCCTGACCTTTTCTCTCCTGATTTTCTCTTCTATTTACAGCCAGATGAATACATGTTACTGTCTTGACTTCTTCCCTGGAGTCTCTGTGCTTTATCGCCTCACAGGTTTTCCCGGGATCATCACAGGTTTTCCCTGGATCATCTCTGGACCTGCTGCTGTGGTCCTGCCTCTCTCCTGCCTTCATCGTCATCATTCACTTATCCATATAGTTATGATAGTGTTTATCATATAGTTCCATAGATGTTCTAGTTCAGTTATCTGTGCATCCATGGCAACCATGTGTCCCCCCCTACTTCCCCCCTTCTCCCCTTCTCCCCCTCTCCCCCAATCTCCCTCTATCTCTATCGCTCTCTCTTTTCTCCTCCTGTACTCTCTCTCTTTAACCCCAACTGGTCAAGGCAGACGGCCATCCTCCAGGAGTCTGGGTCTGCTCGAGGTTTCTGCCTGTTAAAGGGAAGTTTTTCCTCGCCACTGTCACCAGTCACAAGTGTTTGCTCCTGGAGGATTCTGTTGGGTTTCTGTAAATTGGCTTAGAGTCTGGTTTTGACCAACTCTATATGTAAAGTGTCATGAGATAACTTTTGTTATAATTTGGTGCTATATAAATAAAATTTGATTTGATTTGATGTGGTCTCATGGCAGCAACTCAAAACATTTTGACATGTAGACCTAATTGGGACAATATGCTGAAGTTCAAAGTGAGCATCAGAATGGGGGAATATAGGTGTTTTAAGTGTCTTTGAATGTAGGATCATTGTTAGTACCGGATGGGCTGATCTGAGTATTTCAGAAAATGATGCTCAACTGGGATTTCCACACTGACAATAATCCGAAAAAGAGAAAATATCTAGTGAATGGGGGTGAAAGTGTGTTGTTGATGATAGAGGTCAGAAAATAACGGCCATACTGGTTCTAGCTGAAAGTTGAAAGCAGGAGAAAGGAAACTGCAACTCATATAACCACACCTACAACCAATGCATGTAGAGGAGCATCTCTGAAACATGTGGAGCCTCAAAGTACATGGTCTAAAGCAGCAGCATATGCAAAACTGGTGACTTTATTATCAATCAATCAACCAATCAATCAATCAATTAATCAAATTTTATTTATATAGCACCGAATCATAACAAAAGTTATCTCATGACACTTTACATATCGAGTTGGTCAAAACCAGACTATAAGCCAATTTACAGAAACCCAACAGAATTCTCCAGGAGCAAACACTTGTGGCCGGTGACAGTGGCGAGGAAAAACTTCCTAGGCAGACACCTCGAGCAGACCCAGACTCCTGGAGGATGGCTGTCTGCCTTGACCAGTTGGGGTTAAAGAAAGAGGGTAAAGGAGGAGAGAAAGAGAAAGTGATAGAGATAGAGAGAGACTGGGGGAGAAGGGGGGAAGTAGGGGGAGGCACATGGATGCAGTTGATGCACAGAATACTGAACTAGAACAGTCAAAAGTAGAATGGCTGATGTTAGTATACTTACGAAAAACCATAACATTATTAGGTACACATGGGTGTAACAAGGTTTACCTAATAAAGTGGCCAGTGGGTGTTGATAGCAGTAAGGAACAATTTTGCTTTCTACTGTCCCAACAGTTATTATATGGTCACCTTGACATTATATTGTGGGGGAAATGTCACTAAATTCAGGTTGAGCACAGAATATGCTTGTCCTGTACAAATCTACCACACGTCATATGATGCCCCCTGGTAATACTAGTTCAGTGCAAACAAAGTATATCTGAGAGGCAGAGATCAGGGAAAAAGCCAGTTGCTGTTGATTTTTTCATGTGCACTGTCATAGTAAAAAAAAAAAAAATATTCATGAGCCAAGTCAGCATGCGACATTTTTAATTAAATTAAGAGGAAGTAAAATGCATTTCATAACTGCCTGAGAGCATGGCAAGATTTCCTTTTCTAACAGACTTCTGTGTTTGCATGATGGAGAGGACCTGTTCAAGTGAGAGACAAAGGTGAAAAAACAGACAGGGAGAGGTAAACAGTAGAGGCTGGCTGAGAGAGGGAGGTGTGGAAGACGAGCTGATAAGAAGTGCCGTGTGGTGGGCTGGTGGCGGTGGTGTTGATAGCCTCGGGCTGTGGTAAATGAGCTCCGGTCAAAATAAGACAGGTCCTATGAAGAGGAGGTAGAGGATATAACCTGTGCATGTCTGGAGGAGTGTGTTTGCACGCACATGCTCCTCGTGTATTCCAGTGTGATTCTGTGTGCATGTCACGACTTGCGTTCTTTCCAGGGCGGCTCTTGGGACGGCCCATGGCTCAGCCGGCTGCAGAGCCTGCCATGTCCTCACACTGATATGGGCTGAAGACCAACTCACTAAACTAATCTCCTGTGTCTTCCTCTCTACTTCTAAAATGAAATGCTGTTTCATTCTTCGTCTGTGTACCCTACACTGTGGTTCAGTTACAAAGTGCTTTACAATGTAAGTAATACATGTATTTGAATGCATGTCATTTGGTGAAAATATCATGAACAAATAATAGTAACGTATGCATATATAAATACACGTATTGAAGAAGAAGTTACCCAAGCTGTCAAAAAAGATAAAAAGCACAGTACATAGACTGTTGGCCTGTGAAAAGTCTGTTCTGTCTGATTGCACTCCCAGTTCTACTTTTTAAACAAACAAAACAGAGATGATTTAACTAAAGAGGAACGACAGCTGAACTGTCTCACCATTGAAAATATAATAGCTAACCCACGGCTATTTAACTTCAGTCTCATGTGTCACTGCTAACCAGTGTTATCAGACATTATCCTACACTCCTAATGTTTACAACACTTAGGCTTGTGATACAGCATAATATTCCTTTGTGGTCGCAGTAGAGATTCCTGATGTCCTTGGTGAGTTTTGGGGGTACTTCTTAACTTTGGTTTATAAAATGGAAATGACAAAATGCAGAACTGCGTGCTAGACAGACAAACGGTAGACCTGCCTTAAATGTGTCTGTCACAACCTATTCAAAAGATCAGAGGTCATGTGATATGTAGGAAACCAACTGTTCATAAAATAATTGTTTATTGAAGGAGCCACTTTCCTAAAGGACTCATTTCACACAGAAAATACTCTAGTATTCCTATAAAGGTCTTAAGTGAAAATCAAAGTCCAAGTCAAAAATCCTCTTTATTGTCAGTTTTGCCATATGTGCAGAAAAAAAAAAAAAAAGACTATACATATATATATATATATATATATATATATATATATATATATATATATATATATATATATATATATATATATATATATATATAAATATAATATATATATATATATATATATATATGAACCCAATAACAAAAAATAAAACAATAACCCTGTAAAACCTGACCCATCAAAAACTAGCCACAAAATTCCTTTTTTTTAATTGAAATGTTTATTAGACCTTTTAAAAATATTCATATCATTTTGTTTATGACGTTTTTGTATTAGATTTAATACATTGGATGTTTTTATTACGCATCTTATATACCTACAGTATCAAATCTTATACACACATTTTTAACATAATTAAACTGTACTATAAAGAATCAATTATCAAATAACTAGGCATTGTTTCACTAAAGGAATTATTTATTTAAAAAAAAAAAAAAAAATTACAATATAAATGTCCTTCTTAATGTAACCAAAGACTTTCCTGCAAAACGTGTGTGGATGATTTAACAATAGTGGCCATATTGAAAAAGGCAAAAAAAACCAAAAAACCTTTCACAGCTGCAGTTGGGACGATGATCCACCAGGAGGCAGAAAACATGTATCGGGTCACATACCACAGGTTTTTAGGGAAAGTATTGATCTTGTTGATAAGATAGAGGTCTCAGAACCTGATGTAGCAAATATTATACGGTTTTACAGGGTTAAGTAGCAACAGTTAAATGACAGACGATGTGATTACACCTTCTTAGCTAAGATCATCTTTAAACCAATAACTTCCTCTTTTTTGTCACTGGTACTGTACCACTTTAACCAAAAACATTTAGACCAAAACCAAAAGATTCCAATCTGACCGGTTTTGCTGAAAACTTTGAAAATAATGACCCAGACACCTGCATTTGCTGCCCTGTCACATAATAATTTTGGGCAGAAAACCAAACATCAGTCATGACTAGTTGACAATTCCTGAATTTCAGACGGCTGTTGTACAGTTGAATTAG
Organism: Sphaeramia orbicularis; assembly: GCF_902148855.1. Lineage (NCBI taxonomy): Eukaryota > Metazoa > Chordata > Actinopteri > Kurtiformes > Apogonidae > Sphaeramia > Sphaeramia orbicularis. The sequence goes on along the minus strand of NC_043968.1, from coordinate 63,645,856 downwards.
CTTTTTTATTATTATTATTATTATTATTAATACATTCATACAATGGGTAAGCTGTTACTCAGTCAATTTGTGTCAAACAGTGTTATCACCTCCTTTTGTCATGTGATATGTTTCAAGTGAATGGAGAAACTTGCAACAACAATCATGTGGAGAGAGTTTTGGAGCCAAGACACAGAATGCACTTTCCTTCAGGGTCCACTATCTGAGAGAGAAGGAAGAATAACTGCCTGGTGTTAGAGGAGTGAGGATTCTGGGAGGAGGTGTAGAGATACACGAGGTGAGGGAGGTACTAAGAGACCTATACAGTAGAAGAGGAGTAATTTTTAATATAGGACTTTGGTGGAAGCCAGTGTTGGTGGATAAGGGTGGGGGTGATGTGTTGCCATGATTTTCTGTGGGTGAGAATCCAGTAAGTAGATCTGACTCCATGTATTATAGCTGTACAGGTGAGAGGTGACAAAAGTGTAAATGAGTGTTTGCGCAACAGAGTACAGAGATATTGTGAAGGTGGAATTCAGCAGATGTGGTGACAGATTCGATGTGTTGAAGTAAAAGATGACACAGGTTGCAGAACGTTGAGGAGCTGGTATTGCCATCGAATGACAGATACATCATCCGTCTTCTGCATTTGCACTTAAGAAGCCAAAACCATGAGGTCTGTTATTTTATTGTTGAATTTAGCTTCACTTATATAATCATTGACAGATTTTCACACTTTTTAGTCACTAGATATAACTTGTACTTTCTAAAAAAAAAATAGTGAACACTTACTAAAGTTGTACTTCTGACAAAAAATTAACAAGAGGGTTGAGAATTTCTCCCATCTATTCACTCTACGAATGTCTTTGGGTGTTTTATTAGGGGGACAAACCAAAGGTGTAACAACATTTACTTAATAAAATGTTTTTGACTTGATGACTTTGATTTGTGGTGGTATACTTTTTTTTTTTTAATACTTTATATGATTGGTCCAAGAAAATGACAAAGAGGAAGAAACCAAACTGTACAAGTAAAATAAAAAGTGTATTTTGAATATTCCCAAACACATCCACATAGTCCTTCCCTATTCAAATCTACATGCACCAGCTAATTCTAAGTACTGATACTTCCTTAGGCCTTCTTAAAAATTACACCAAAATTACAAAAGTTTACAGATTGACTGTAACTTTCAAAAAAACAAGACTCAGGCCAAAATTCTGCTGAATATAAAAACTTAATTTGGTAGACAGACCGTCATTTGCTCCTGCTCATGTCTGGAAGAAATCTCGTTAAAAGTTTGTTTTTAACAAGACCCCTGAAAAATCCTGAGGCAGCTCCTTGATTGACTCGGGATGGAAAACAAGAACATTACTTCTTGCTCCCCAGAATTATTTCATTATTTCAAAGCATCAGTTTTTCTTTACAGTAATGTCCTGTTCTTTTTGCACAAACACATAAATCCTTGTTTGATGTGGCAGCTTCGTCTTGGATGAATATAGTGTAATTGTATATGGCGGGAATGACAATTAAGCCACTTGACTAATTTAATAGGATTTTTTTTTCCTGAAAATTTTCCTGGCTTGTGTGGCCTCTGTGAGTCATATTTCCAGCTCTGCAGTATGAGCATGTGGCCTGTAATTAACTATTCGTTCACCTTTGCGCATCACAAGTACGTGAAAATGGCTTGTTGGGTTCATGTTATTATCAGCTTTTCACTACAAGGGAATGAGCTGTAATTGTCACATTAATGATGCCAATTAAGCATAACATGGAGTGAAAACCATGACTGAAGAGACAATTTGGAAATGGCTATTTACTAAAAAAATAATCCAAACGTATAATCATTCATCACACATCACACTGTATTGAAACTTCAGGTGTTAATATTGAATAGACTTCATGTTAATTTCATCTCAGTTATTTTCTTCCTATATTTGTTTAGAATGGCACTGATTAATTTGCAGTGCACATTACTTTAAACCAGTGATGCTGCATTATTATTACACAAATGGTTACTTCCAATTTTCCACATAATAGTCACTTTATGGAAGTGCTAATTAGTAATATATGGTGTAAAATACTTTGTACAGCTCTGGATGGAGCTCTGAAATAGTATTTGTTTGAGCACTGCCTTTCAATAAATTATTCTTGAACTTGTTGCACCTAAAAAGCTGTAGTTTTGGACTTGACCTCAATTTCAGCTTGCAGTGAATTCTGAATGGCTGTCTTGATTTTAATAAAGACCCAAACAGCCACCGATGACCAAAACCACCTACTGATTTAAAATGTTTAATAACTTCTGAAACACTAATCCTATCAATACATGTAAATGATTGGTGTAAAATGCAGTTTGTCATCTTTTCATGGACATCAGTAAAGATGATGACCCATTTGGACGTTCAAAGGCTCCATAGGGAATGTGGTGTTCAATTAATGATATATTTTGCTGAAAAAGTCACTTTTTCTTCAGTTTTCTCTGTTTCTGATAAAATAACCCTCAACATTAATCAGAGCTTTTTATGAACATCTACATAATCAGTAAATTCAATGTGGGAAAATTTGTGATTTTCACTGAAAAAATGCGAAGCACACAGGATAATATTATTATAAATGGTGATAAATCACTTAAAAGTTAAATAGACAGACAAATTCATTTTGGAACAGCAACAGATGTAGCACTGGGTCTTTACAGGTTAAAAGACAATAACTCAAATAGTTACTTCCAATTTCCCACACAATAGGCACTTTATGGAAGTACTAATCAGTAACATTTGGTATAAAATACTTTCTATAGCTCTGGATGGAGCTCTGAGATAGTATTTGTTTGAGCACTGTCTTTTAATAAATCTTTCTTGGACCTGTTACACCTAAAAAGCTGTCATTTTGGACTAAACCTCAATCTCAGCTTGCAGTGAATTCTGAATAGTAGTCTCGATTGTAATGCTTAAAAGCCTCTCAGTACAAGAACCTTGTTAGCAACACATTCGTTAGTGAAGCAGCTAATTATCCCGCTCATCAATACAACGTTTTTTTCGCCCCTTTAACAAAACACTCCCTCATCGATATTATTATAAGCAACCATGCAGACAGAGTGGATGGCAAAGCATGTGAATGAAATACCAACGCTTGCAAGTGTCAGCAGCAGCCTAATTAGAAGCAGTGAGAGTTACGCAGGTGAGTGAACGGAATGGAAAAGATGAATATAGCACGACAGATAGCAAGGGAAAAGGATATCTCATTGATTGTGACTTTCAGCACTTAGAGCCCAAGGTTTTTAGGACTCACAGAGCGAACGCCTTCCACTATCCAATTATACCACTTGCTCTGAGGAGTTGTCAACCACAAGAGATAATATGAGCGGTAAAACAGTACGAGAAAGAAAGGGAGAGGGATAAACAGAGGGAGGCTGACGGAGTCCGGCACAGAAAAAAAAAAAAAATATGAGAGGGAGAAGGGAGAGGGATGTGTGGCGAGGAGATAATGTGGCAGAGAAGGATGAAAAAGGTGGTTGTTTGGAGGAGAAAGTTTGAAACAAGTTGAAGATGGGGAGAATGAAAGCATGGCAATAGCAAAGAGTTGGAAGGAGAAAAAGGAAGGCAAAAAGGATTTCAGAGAAAAGGGAGAAAGGAAATAAGATTCCTTACCAAATTAAGGTAGGAAACATGATGAAACAAGAGAGGAGAGCGTGTGTCTCCTGAGAGTACAGACAAAAACAAATGCAAAATGTAACTTAGCAGCACATTTGTCTAATGACCCAAGAGACATCAGTTAAAAAAAAGAAAAGTCTGGATGGTCACCTAGGATTTGAGAAGTTCAGGTGAGTCATTATATCTGTGCAATTTAATATATGCATTGTCATGAATTTAAAAGGTTAAAGGTTAACTTGCTTAAAGCTATACTGTATGATGTGGCATTTTTACACTTTTCTTTTGTCATCTTAAAATGCTCCTAATAAGCGTGTGTCAAACTAAAATGTAAAAGAAATCCACAAGGTATTGAAACTCAAAAATGTTTAATTCTCATATATTGCTCATATTTCTGATAAAATTCTGACCAATCATTTTATTTGGTCTGAATGAAATAATTGGCCGAGCGTTGCTGAGCCTCCTGTTAATCCTCCACTACTGCCGTCCTGCAGCCGATCCATTACCGCTGTCTCGCACCCAATATGTGTACCTCTGAATCTGACGCTTCACTCACACAGCTTCTCCTGTCACTGACCGCCGTCTCCTGTCTAAGGATGTGTATGGATAGGACTCAAATGCACATGTGGAGGGGAAAAAAACTTGCTTATTACCAGAAACAACAACCAAGGGGAACAAACAAGAGTCCGGTGAATGAAGGATGGAGATACAGTCCAGGAGTCTGGTGTACTGAACTCCACAGACAGGTCTGCACAAAGCTCAGCTTTTATGACCGCGGGACTCATACACGTATATGTACTTGGTGTTGTAATGGGACTAGTACAAAGGCTGAACCCAAATGCAAGACCAGAACGCAGATGACCAATTGAGAGTGTTTATTAAACACAATCACAGTAGTAAAAACACAGCACAAAATAGTTAACACGTCTGTGAAGGCGTGTGATACTGGACTCTTCGTCCGGGCTGTGAACGGGGAATATGGATGGTCAGCACGGCCGAGCCGGAGGATTCCCGTCAACACCCCGACTAGGGCAAAACAGAGGATAGTCAAAAAACAAGCCAGGTCATACACAGGAGGGCAATTCAGGAGGCAACGGGACATGAGGGAAAGGCTACTCACGGTCAGGGTCCAGGCGAGGGTCGAAACACAAGGTAACACGTTGGAGGCTGAGGTAATCAGGGAATAGGCAGAATCAGAAGTCGAAGTACGAACCAGGTCAGAACCAGACGAGCAGGCAGACAAGGAACAGGCAGAATCGGTGGTCGGAAGGCAAAACGGGTCAAGAACGGGCAGACAGACTGACAGGTATCCAAAAACGCTGGTAAGTGAGCACACAAAGGTAGAACACAAACTGGCAAAGAAACAGGGGAAAACACAGGGTTTAAATACACAAGAGGGAGGGAAGACAATAGGACACAGGTGGAGATAATCAGGGAGGAGTCAGGTAATCAGGAGCAGGTGAAACAATCAAGGAGGGGAAGTAAAGACACCAGACATGACACAAGAGGGAAACTTAACAAAATAAAACAGGAAATGACAGAGAAAACAGAAAAGACAGACACAGTCTGGGAGCAGACATGACAGTACCCCCCCCTCTAGGGGACGGCACCGGACGGCCCAGGAATCTCCGGGTGGCGGTGATGGAAGTCCCGGATCAGGTCCGGGTCCAGGATGTAAGAGGCGGGCACCCAGGAATGCTCTTCAGGGCCGTATCCTTCCCAATCCACCAAGTATTGAAATCCTCTTCCCCGGCGACGGGCCGCTAGGAGCCGGCGAACAGTGTAGGCAGGGCCTCCATCAATGATCCAGGGTGGCGGTGGTGGCTGGGTGGGAGGGACTAACCGGCTCTCCTTAGCCGGTTTAACTTGACTCACGTGGAAGGTTGGGTGTATCCTCATGGTCCTAGGTAGCTTCAGACGGACAGAGACAGGATTAATTATTTTTGAGATAGGAAATGGGCCCACGAACCTGGGTGCCAATTTGTGGCTCTCCACCCTCAAGGGAAGATGACGGGTTGACAGCCACACACGTTGGTCGCGCTGGTAGACCGGGGCTGGAGTCCTGTGCCGGTCCGCAGCTGCCTTGTAGACCCCCGAGGCCTTCAACAGAGCTTGTCTGGCGCGAATCCAGGTCCTTTTGCATCTCCTTATCAAGGCCAGAGCTGAGGGGACGCTGACGTCCTTCTCTAGGGCCGGGAACAGAGGAGGTTGATAACCACAAACTACATGAAAAGGAGACAGACCAGAAGAAGCACAGGGTAGCGAATTGTGGGCGTATTCGACCCAGATCAGCTGGCGGCTCCAGGAAGCAGGGTTGTGGGAGGCCAAAACTCTAAGACCGGCCTCCAGCACCTGATTGAGCCGCTCAGTCTGACCATTGGACTGTGGGTGATAGCCCGAGGACAGACTAACAGACGCCCCAATAAGGGAACAAAAAGCACGCCAAAAACGTGCAACAAACTGAGGACCTCTGTCCGAAACAATGTCTCTGGGAAAACCATGTAATCGACAGACATGATATAACATGGCCTCTGCTGTCTCCTTAGCAGAGGGGAGCTTAGGTAGTGGGACAAAGTGAGCCATCTTGGAAAAACGGTCTACAATGGTCAACACAGTGGTATTTCCATCTGACGGGGGCAGCCCCGTCACAAAGTCTAGTGACACATCAGACCAGGGTCTACTGGGAACAGGTAAAGGGTGTAATTGACCAACCGGAGGTTTATTGGAGGTCTTACACGCAGCACAGACAGGACAGGCAGCGACGTACTCCGCCACTTCTTTCTCCAAAGCGGGCCACCAGAAGCGCTGTTTAATAACGAACGCAGTCCGCTGGACTCCCGGGTGACATGTCAGCCTGGATGTGTGAGCCCAGTGGATGACCTGCGGGCGGAGGTGATCAGGAACAAACAGGCGGTCTGGCGGAACGCCAGCCGGGATGTCACAATCACGTAATGCATTAACAGACTTTTCAATCTCCCACTGCACCGCCCCCACCACACAGGTCTCAGGGAGGATAGGTCCTGGTTCAGAATCTGAATTGACAGGCATAAAGAGTCTGGACAGAGCGTCAGGTTTCACATTTTTGGAACCAGGCCGATAAGACAGTGAAAAATTGAATCGTGTAAAGAACAGAGCCCACCTGGCCTGACGGGAGTTGAGTCTCTTTGCAGACCGCAGATACTCTAGGTTCTTGTGATCCGTCCAGATCATGAATGGTATTTCGGTTCCCTCCAGCCAGTGGCGCCATTCCTCCAGGGCCACCTTGATGGCTAGCAACTCCCTGTTGCCGATGTCATAGTTACTTTCCGCTTTGGACAGTCTCCTGGAGAGGAAAGCGCACGGGTGAAGTCTGTTGTCCTTTGGAGAGCGTTGAGAAATGACTGCCCCGACCCCCAGATCAGAGGCGTCCACCTCCACGACGAACTGACGAGCTGGATCCGGAACCGACAGAATGGGGGCCGAAGTGAACGCCCTCTTCAGCTTCACAAACGCTGTGTCTGCTTCGGGGTTCCATCTGAAAACAGACTTGGGAGAGGTTAGAACATGCAAAGGGGCAGCCACACTGCTGAACCCCCTAATGAACTTCCTGTAGAAGTTAGCGAATCCAAGGAATCTCTGGACATCCTTACGACTGGTGGGCGTGGGCCAATCCCTGACAGCACTGACCTTGTCTGGGTCCATCTGGACACTCCCCTCTGCGATGATAAAACCCAGAAAGGAAACAGACGGGCGGTGAAACTCACACTTCTCAGCTTTTACAAACAGTTGGTTTTGGAGCACCTGGCGGACATGCTGGACATGTGACTCCTCATCCGGGGAAAAAATAAGAATATCATCCAGATACACAAATACAAAAACATTGAGCATGTCACGTAACACGTCATTGACTAAAGCTTGGAAAACAGCAGGGGCGTTAGTGAGACCAAACGGCATCACTAAGTACTCATAGTGTCCACTTGGGGTATTAAAGGCAGTCTTCCACTCGTCCCCTTCTCTGATTCTCACCAAGTGATATGCGTTACGGAGGTCTAATTTGGTGAATACTTTGGCCCCGTGTAATAGTTCGAATGCTGAAGACATGAGGGGTAATGGATATCTATTACGGATGGTAATGTCATTAAGGCCACGATAGTCAATACAGGGGCGTAGTGTCTTATCCTTCTTGTCGACGAAGAAAAACCCTGCCCCGGCTGGAGATGAGGATGGACGAATCAGGCCGGCCACCAGGGACTCATCAATATACTTTTTCATTGCGGCCGTCTCTGGGCCAGACAGAGAATACAGCCTCCCCTTAGGGGGGCAGGTACCAGGACGCAAATCAATAGCACAGTCATACGGTCTGTGAGGGGGCAGCGCAGTAGCGCGTGACTTATTAAATACCTCCTTAAGGTCGTGATAACACTCGGGTACCTTACTAAGAGCAGGGAACACCGTCTCCTGCTCCTCCGGAGAGATGACAGGTGCCACAGTGACCTGAACTGGCTTGGACGGAGGATCAGGATTCTGGACCCCCTCACAACAGGAACCACACCCCTCTCCCCAAGCTTGGACCTCCCCCGTTTGCCAGTTAATACAGGGGTTATGGAAAGATAGCCAGGGGTGACCTAATATAAGAGGGTGAGAGTCAGAACGATAAACATGAAAACTGATTTCCTCAGAGTGACCATCTTTGAACCGGACAGTAACTGGTTGAGTCCGTTGAGTAACTCTACAGATAATATGATTGTCTAAAGCCCGCGCCTCCAGGGGCTTCAGAACCGGGAGCAGGCTGAGGTGGAGCTGCTTAGCTAATTCTTCATCCATCAGATTAGCGTCTGACCCGGAGTCTATCAGGACTGGAAGCTGCAGAGACACAGAACTAGAGCATACACAGACCAAGGGCTGAACACAAGAGGCGCTGGACACACAGAACGTTCTGCTCAAAAGAGAGTCCTCACCTGCCATCATTCTAGGTTTCACTGGGCAGTTGCTGACTCGGTGCCCCTCCTGACCACAGTATAGGCACAGACCAGCCACCAGACGGCGTTGACGTTCCTCTGCCGACAGACGAGTCCGACCCACTTGCATCAGTTCCACTTTCGAACCCCCGCTGGACTCAGGTACTGGGTGAGGGGGTTCTGAGTGGGGCTTACTCACGGAGGGCTGGCGGTTCCATGAAGGGTCTGGCTGCCAAAACGCCGACTGGTCAGTAACCCAAATAGCAGCCTCGATGACATCATCCAGTGAATGGAGTTCCTGCCGGAGCGCCATCTCACGACCAACGGTGCGGTTGAGACCGCTCTGGAACGCAGAGATCAAAGACTTCTCGTTCCATTCAGATTCTGCTGCTAGAGAACGAAACTCACTGATATACTGCCTAATGGGGCGATCTCCCTGCCTCAGCCTCATGAGACTTTGACCGGCCTGTGGTCCGTGGATAGGATGGTCATAAATCCTTTTTAGCTCAGCCATCAAACCCGAGGCTGACTGAGTGATGGGAGACCCTTGTTCATAGGCTGCGTTGAACAGGCTTAAAGGAGGGCCTTCCAACAGGCTGGCAATATATGCAACCTTAGCTAACTCATTAGCAAAACGGCGGGGCTGGGAATCAAAAATGAGCTGGAGTTGTGTACAAAAATTACGGCAAGTATCAGGGTTACCTGTGTACTTAGATGGAGGTGGGATGTTAGGTTCCTCCAAGGTTTTAACGGGTGAGACAGAGTTAATGTTCTCGACTGGCGGGACCGGAGCAGAAGCCTGATTACGGGAAAACTGGGAAAACTGTGAGGACAGCTGAGTCATCTTGTCCACCAGGGAATGCAAAATCTGTTCATGTCCCCCCAGACGTTGCCCCTGGGACCTGACTGCCTCCTGGACCTGATCTAGGTCTGCTGGGTTCATTTTATTGGCCAGTTTGTACTGTAATGGGACTAGTACAAAGGCTGAACCCAAATGCAAGACCAGAACGCAGATGACCAATTGAGAGTGTTTATTAAACACAATCACAGTAGTAAAAACACAGCACAAAATAGTTAACACGTCTGTGAAGGCGTGTGATACTGGACTCTTCGTCCGGGCTGTGAACGGGGAATATGGATGGTCAGCACGGCCGAGCCGGAGGATTCCCGTCAACACCCCGACTAGGGCAAAACAGAGGATAGTCAAAAAACAAGCCAGGTCATACACAGGAGGGCAATTCAGGAGGCAACGGGACATGAGGGAAAGGCTACTCACGGTCAGGGTCCAGGCGAGGGTCGAAACACAAGGTAACACGTTGGAGGCTGAGGTAATCAGGGAATAGGCAGAATCAGAAGTCGAAGTACGAACCAGGTCAGAACCAGACGAGCAGGCAGACAAGGAACAGGCAGAATCGGTGGTCGGAAGGCAAAACGGGTCAAGAACAGGCAGACAGACTGACAGGTATCCAAAAACGCTGGTAAGTGAGCACACAAAGGTAGAACACAAACTGGCAAAGAAACAGGGGAAAACACGGGGTTTAAATACACAAGAGGGAGGGAAGACAATAGGACACAGGTGGAGATAATCAGGGAGGAGTCAGGTAATCAGGAGCAGGTGAAACAATCAAGGAGGGGAAGTAAAGACACCAGACATGACACATGAGGGAAACTTAACAAAATAAAACAGGAAATGACAGAGAAAACAGAAAAGACAGACACAGTCTGGGAGCAGACATGACAGGTGTCACACAATGTAAGATGATGTAGATGATAAATATATTGACTATGAAACCTTAAATGTTTACACGTGGAAAATTCGCGGAGGCTGTGCATTCTCAGTGCGTGCACCTTATCGCTCAACTGATGAGGTCCAGTGAAGACACTGACCCAGTGCTGCACAGACCAGACCCTTAAATACAGGGTCTACTGATGAAACGGGAGCCGCGGCAGGTGGATGATATCTCTGATTGCTGAGGGAGGGGTCCACAGACACACCGAAGCAGACCGGGCCTCCGCTTCCACCTCCACTTCCACCGCGCGCATCAAGTAAGCGGGTGGGGCTTTGGAGGGAGGAGGGTTGTTCATGTTCAAATTTTTAGTAAGTGCTGTGAGAAATATCACATCGGTAGGTATAGCTTTAACTCATCTAGCATTGGCATCAGCATTAACACACATTAGTTGCAGTGAGCTGCCAACAAAGACACTCTGGAATTAACTTTATGTACCTGTTTTTAATGGCAGGAGAAACTAAAGGACCTGGAGGCCACCTTTGTGGCATGCACAGGATAGATAAACTCAACAGAGTTACTATTGCCTTTTATAAAGGTAGCTTAACCTTTAAACCTGACCTGCTCTGTAACAGGTTATGTGTGTGATAACAGATAAAAATGTATAAAAGTGTTGCCCACTGAAAAAATCAATTCTTGTGGAAGATCCCATGAGCCTTGGAATAAGGTTAAAATATAAAAGGAAAATTCACATTGCACTTACACAGACCATCTAAACCCTTTGACTTTCCAAAGTATAGAGATATAATATTTGTTTTGATTAAAGAACTAAAGCCTTGGAGTTGTTGACCTTTTAACATTTGCCAGAAAGCCTACAGACTGCCCGTGTGCATTCTACTTATGATCATTCACTATTCTTGTTTGACATCACCAAGATTATATCTTAAAGAATATGTCTCAAATTGTCTTAGATGCCATACCAAGACATCAAAGCAGTAATTTATTAGAACAGAAAGCTACTATTACAGTCAGATCTGCTCATTCTGGCTTTAGCTACAGCAGCTGTGTTGATTTTATCAATTTAAAGTTTAAATTTCATATGTATTTTTTTTTCTTCAGCTGATTCAGACCTGTCCATGGATGTAACAAGAAAAGCACTCGGAGAGCGCAGACCTCCACCAAGACAGATCTGCCCCCCCGTGTTTGTTTGTTAGCAAGATAACTCAAAAAGTTATGGATGGATTTTCATGAAATTTTCAGGAAATGTTGATACTGGCACAAGGAAGAAATGATTAAATTTTGGTGGTGATTGGGGGTGGGGGGGGCCCCACTTATGGGCCCTGTCGGAGGTCTGCACTGTCTTTTCTAGAAAAGCACTCGAGAGCACAGACCCCCGCCAGGGCCGATCAGTGCCCCCAACCCCCCCCCCCCCCCCCCTAAACGGTCACTGGTGGTCATAACCATGCTGAACAACAGGACAAACAGATTATATAGAAAAACTGAACACTGTTCCGTTCCTCTCATCCGCTCGCTCATATCTCATTACGCAAGCGCACAGACACACACACCCCCGCTGGTGTGTGTGTCACCGGTTCACTGGCTCTGCCCCCATACGGTTCTCATTCATTCATCTCTCAAAGCCACACACACTTTGTCCTGAACTAATCTATATTTATACATAAATCGATAAAATTCATTGAGCAGATCAATCCTCACTCAGTAAATTTGTTTTTATCAGTGTAAAATGTCCATGGGAAAAACCTGATATCATTAAAGATATTGTCAAACTTGTGTTAAAAATCTTCTTTTTCAAATGTAAATAATATTTCAAAGGAAATACATGACAGAAACGAAGTGAAATGAAGCTACACGAATACATCCTCCTTCGAACACGGACCTCCGAGGTCCACGATAAAATCAAACCTGGAACGAGGAACTGGGTGAGCGCAAACTTTTAACCAACTAGCCCAGAAACAGGATAGCGCATTTTGCATTGCGTTGGGGTTAACGAACTAACGCATGAATGCATTTTGCGTTGCGTTAGTTGTTAATGAACAAAGAGCGAGCACAGAAATGGGATAGCGCAAAATGTGTTAAATGGACGCATTTTGTGTTGTGCTGGGCTTAACGATTTAACGAGCTGGTGCAGAAACGAGCCCCTGCTTCATACAGAACCTGATGGTGGTGCCAGCACCACTGTACAAGGAGCAGGGAGAGTTGACCAAGAGGATGATGACTTCTTTACTTCTGAGGCAGCACAGAAAACAAGCTCAACAGTGGAGGATGAGGTGATGAATGACGAATTAATTCATATTTTTATCATCTCATGTTTCTGTTTGTCTGTTTTGACAGATTCTTAATGGAAGAATACAGATGTGAATATTTTATTATTGGAACGTTTGTTTCTTGTCTCTTTTTCTGTAACCAGACAAATCACCTTTAATTTGCTTTGGGTTGTACTACTACAGCACATGTTAATATGCTGCTTATGCGGCTTAGGCGTAATACATTCAGCCAGCTCTAAAACAGAGCACACAAGAGTAATTCTGTTTACAACATAGCAAGCATGGTGTGATTTGCTACATTCATATGGTATTAAAATTTAAGAAAATGTGAAAGTAATCCAAGTATTTGGATTACGATACTCAGATATTAGTATAACAGATTACAGTACATATTACTTTTTTAGGCATGTATTCTGTAATCTATAACAGAATACATTTCAAAAGTAATCCTCCCAACACTGGTCCTGGGTCTGTTGAACTTTGTGATACATGGAGGTAGTTGACAGAGCTTAAAGGTGATTGTACTTGATCTGGCTTCGAGAGTGCAACATCTGGGAAGGTAAAGAAGTGGAAGGATTCAGGTGGAGCAGTTATGATGTATTTTTAGGCTTTGTGCTGGTACATATAGAGCAGAATTCAAGGTGCAGGTGTGTTGTGATCAGAAAATAAAGGGTAGGTGTGCTGATCTGAGATGACTGGTGGGGAGTTGACTGAAGAGGCAGCAGAGTTTTAGGACTGACAGAAGATGTGTAGCACAGAAACACACAGATCCCTTGCACATGACATAAAAATCTGATAACTGGGAGTAACCAGATAATTGTAATAATCAGGTCTGACACCTTCATGCACTTCAGAAATATGACCTTGGTTTGGACATTGTAATCCATTATCTGATTTCTTTTGGAGAATGTTTGTACATGATGGTAGACTTAAACTTTGTGTTATTGTCTTCTGCAGAAGGCTCACGTTTGACTATGTAACTTCTCTCTTCTATGATTTTAATGGTTTTTACTTATGCTCAGATGTAAAAGAATCACATAAATCAGATTAACAGGTATAAAGGTGTATTAATCTGATGTCTCATAATCAGATTACTGCTGTTATCGGATAAAATAGATCAGGTTATACAGTTAACACGATTAATAATGATCAGATAACTCCATAAATCAGATAATAATCATAGTATTAGTATGTAAACAGAAGCACTCAAGCACCCACTCATGTTTTATTACATTACCTCTGTTTTCTATGATTTGTTTCTTACTTTTTTCTTTTAATTTTTTTTACATGTGCAAATGTAAAAGAATTAAATAAATCAGAGAATACATGCATGAAGATATCAGAGAATTGGAGAAAAATACAGGTGTGTTAATTTGATTTCTCATAATCATAAAACATATCAGATTATGATGTTTACAAAATCATATGAATAATCTGATAAATCCAGAAATTGGATAATGATCGGACTATTAGTGTGCATGTAAACAGACTCAGTGACAGATTGAGCTCAGTAGGAAAACAGGGAGGCTGAATGCACCATATAACACATAAAAAGGGAGTGACACACTTCACTGATTGTGTTCAGTTCAGAGACAGAAAATCTGAAGAGGGATGTATGCATTATGTCCTGCTGGAATGAGCTAAAATCTTTTCTGACCTATGTGGTTCTTACTTTGGGAAATCAAACAATGGACTAAATCCTTGCAGTCAAGTTGCTGGAACTGTTCACTTCACTTTAGCAGCTGAGACAAATTGCTAATTGTTGCTAATAATTGCTTGGTCCCAGCTGACGACACCAGCAGGGTTCTCTGTGGGGAGCCTTTGGCCCATCTTCTCTTCATGCTGAGAGCCGGCAGTGCCGACTGAGACAAACCAACAATTAGACCAACCTCTCTGCATGGACTCAGCTGCTGGTGTTAAATTAACTGGATGGACTGTGCAATAAGGAATTAGATAATGAACCAGACCACCACGGTTTGGGAAAACTGGAGACTCAGCCATTTTTTTTTTTTTATGAAATAACTTAAGAGCAGAAGGGAATGTGGAAGTAAGATGGACTGTAAATCTAAGACTCTACTGCAGTCTTTATAACAGCTCTCAGTAAATCGCCCCCCCCCCCGTATCATATCATATGCATGTGCAACCATGCTGTTGCTACTGTTAACTGTGAAATTTCCTCATGATGGGATACATAAAGTCATATCTTATCTTATCTTATCTTATCTTATCTTATCTTATCTTATCTTATCTTATCATTCAATTAGAAGAAGTTTAGCTTTTGCTGCCTTCATTTGCTGTTGGAAGATGATCCTTTCACTAGTGAATTCAAAATTACAAGTGCGTTGTGTTCAAGTGCTTTTCTTGTAACAAAAGAACAAATGGCTGACACTAGGGCTGGAAATCTTATTTGTAAGGCTGATATGATACACATCTTGATACAGCATCTCCGATCTGATATATTAAAGATATGTGTGTGGCACCTCTTAATGCGATATGATACGATTCACATCCAAATCACGATACAGAGCTGTTAAGCACATTCTGATTCAACACATTCATTCTGGTAATAAAAAATATGCGGTCCAATTCAATGAGCTTAATTTTTTATGTATCAAATAAGACCATTACTTTTTATAAAGTGTTTTTTGTGCAATTTCAGAACACGTGCCTCACAAACAGTCATGTGAAAAAGCAGTGGCGGACCATACATTTCACACCTAGGCCTTCAGTAGTGCTCCGTCTGAATCAATCCACCCCTCAATAACTATTTTATGGTTATAAAAAACATCTTATTATGCAGAAATGCAGTATAAAGAGCCATTGCATCACAGATAGATAACTCGTGTAGCCACAATAAATGCCTTTACTGAATAAACAAACCTGGGGTGCACAAGTCTCCTTCTACTGCAGCTACAGCTGCGACACACATGAAGCCTCTGTCACAAATGCCGTTACGAACGGCTACGAACACCGTGCAAATGATTTATGATCAGGGTGATGGATGTGTGTGTTGGACAGTTAGTGTTTTTAACATTCACTTCTCTATTATTCTTGTGTATCTTTGTTTTCTTCTTATACCTTCTACTTCAAATTTTTTAATTTGATGTCTTATTATCACTCCAAGTTTCGAACAGTACAGGTCCGTTTTCGCACAGTAACGTGTGATTTCAGCACCACGGGCAGCACATGATCCCAAACACAGAAAATGCACATTGACAAAAGGCTTAATGTAAAAATAGGTTAACGTAGTTTAATGTCCAAAAAAAGCATCAATAATCACCAACTTATATACTGACATCTGTAATGCTGGGATAGGCTCCAGCGCCTCCGCGACTGTCTGGAGGATGAAGCGGTTCAGAAAAGAAATGAATGAATGAAATGATGAATGAACAGTACTCTAAGATTAAACTATGTTCAGTTTTTTTTGCAGAGGTGAAAGTGGACATGACTACAAATGTCCACGTGAACTTTGGTGATGATTGATCACTGTTCTGGGGCATTAAACTACGTTAAGTTGTGTTTTTTATTAAGCGCTTCAGAATGTCCCTCTTCTTCCGCTGCTGTCGGACTGAAACACCGTAAGACTTTCCTACCATCGACTTGGGAGCACCGTGAGTTTCACATAGGGCTGATGTGCATTGACCTTATGACCAAATAATTCATGAAGTGGCCGTAGGTCTGATGTAGGAAGGTTTCAAGGCAGCCTTAGGAACTGTGACAACTGTATACGGTGTTCGTACGACTCAAAATCACGTCATTTTCTCATGGCGGCCTTAAGATGCTCTTGCGTTTTGAACAGCAGCCATACCGACTTCATTAGACAGCCGTAAGAAACTACTGCTCCATCTACAAACGTCTACGAATGTCTACAAACTCCAGACCGCATACGAACCGGGAGATTTGTACGAACCCATCGTTCGGAGCTTTGTAACTGAGGCTTAAAGAAGCATCAATAATAACCTCATTAACTCGCAGTATTATTTAGGAAAATAGCAACATTTTACTCACCAAAAATTCTGATTATTTGTACACAAAATCCATCCTCCTTTCTTTCCTCAAAAAGAGTTCAACTACTCTGTTGTACAGATTATCCGTGCAGGTACTGGGGGTACCGGTTTTAGTTAGTGGAGTGAAAGTGATGGACAAATCCTTTTCCTGGTTGTGACCGGCCTCAGAATTGTCCGACCTTTCTCAACTATGTCCAGCTTTTCTTGAAAAGTTCATCTTGAAAATGGCTTTGACAATAAACCTGAAACCGAATCCATTTCTTCTCCTCCTTCAGCCATTGTGAGTTGACAAAACAGCTATTAAACCAACACAACTATATTTCTGTTCGTGCAGCTTGTTATGGATGCCGTTTGCTAGCTTTGGCTAGTACGCTCTCTGACTATCCAATCGCAGGGTGTGAATACGCTGACATTACCGCATGCCTGCTAGAGGGTCTTGGTGTCGCCAACGCAAAATCTGTTTGGTTGCAGCAGCAGTTTCATCAGCACTTACACTTTGCTTGAAGGCCTGCAGAACTGATTGTGAAGGCCTCCAGGCAGATTTCTTTGACTATGACCCTGCCTGGCAACAAATGATGGCTGAAAGGTGATTGGTTAAATGCTTTAACATGAAAATACATGTTGGAAGCAGCACGACCAGGGGAAAAGCTATGAAAGGAAGCGGACAGACCATTCGGAATTATTTCATAAGTATCCATGGACAAAATATAATTAACATTAGTCTGTGATTCAGATATTTTTTAGGCCAGCAGAGAAGGCCTTGCAAGCCCTGACAGACCACCACTGTGAAAAAGTTAGGACTTTGTTTCCAAAGTCGTTTCTCTGCATGTTTCTAACACTCAACTTCTTACTCCCTTGCCAAATCAATTTGTAATGTAATGTATTCATAATGTAGGCAATACAGAAAAAGGTTCTGTCACTTTAAGAAACACCTGCACAGAGTATTCTGGGATGCACTGTTAAATTTGTATGCCACTGTTTAAGGAAGTATCGCCAGTATGTATGGCAGTATTACGTGCAGTTGATATAGTAAAAAGTACACGTTAAGAAACCACGTCATCACCTCCCTTCTATGTCTTCTAAGATTCAGATACAGACATTACAGTATTCATTGGCAGCGCTCGTGCCACAGTGCATCCATGTAGCTCATACTGTAGTGTGCAGTGTACACATGCATGAATGTGCAGCACACGTTCACATGGGTTTGCAGAAAATAAAAACTTTACCCAAATAAAGGGTAAGACTTTTAAATTCAAGTAAAAATATATTCTATTGAATGGATTGAATTTTATTGATACAAACATTCTGTCATGTCTCGTCAGAGTTGTTAATCATGTTAATGTTTAGTGTTTCATGTCTCGTCTTTGGTTTTCAGTGTTTCGTCTTTGTTTAATTAGTCACTTTATGTTAAGTTAGAGTTTCACATTTTGTCCTGTCTTGCACTTCCTGTTTTATTTTGTACACATCTCCTCCCTCTTGTTTCAGACCCTGACTTCCTCCCTTTGTGTGTTTTCCCGCCAGTGTGATTGTTAGCCCCACCCCTGATTGTTGTCACCTATGTTCCCCTACCTCATGTATAAATAGTCCTGTCTCCCTTTGTCTTGTGCCAGTTTGTCTGAATCCATCAGTGTCATAAACGTCAAGCGGCCAACCTGGGTTTTTCCATGTCTGTCAGTTTTTTGTTACAGGTTTTCTGTAAGAGTTTTTTGTTCATCATAGAGATTTATTAGCAGTTTTTTTTATAACCTCCTTATGAGTGCTTTTTGTTATATCACCTTTTTCTATATTAAAATACGTTTGATAAAATCTTCAGTTTTTTGAGAGTCATGCTTTTGAGTCCTCCAATTTGTAAGTCAAGGAGTTAACACATTCAATAACCAATGCATCGTAAAATCATTCCAAACTTTTCATTCACTCGCAACTTCTCTACCAGTGCACTCAGATTGTGTCAGCGTATCAATACGTATCAGATAATCTTCCAATTCCAAGATGACACCCAATTTATCATGACCTGTCGCTTTGGTAAAACAGTTTTGGATGTGCTATTATATAAAATTGAAGTTGCTTTTCAAGGCTTCCGTGCTGAAACACACAGTAGAACAGTAAAGTCATGCTCAGGTCAGATCTGACAAAGTGTGATCAGTGATTGGTAATTACAGCTGTCACTCACATATTTAAGTCACCCAACCTTTCTGACAAAAATGTATGATTAGACAAAATCAGGACATCACATATTCTACACATAAAAACACAGACCAAGAGTAGCTAAAGAAGTCTTTAACCCTCTCAGACTATTTGGGCAACAATATGCAGACTTGTAATTTTGTAATTGTGTTTTCCAGTGATGCTAAGAAACTACCAAGCACTGCAGATTTAATGAAATGCTAGATCTTTGCATCATATGTGAGTGTAAGCAAGCTAGTTTTACTTGAATGCAAGAACGAGTAAAATTAAACTCAATCAAATTTTATTTCTATAGCGCAACATCAAACCAGACTTAAGCCAATTCACAGACACCAACAGAATCCTCCAGGAGCAAACGCTTGGACACAGTAGGAAGGAAAAACTTCCTTTAACAGACAGAAACCTGGAGCAGATCCCTGCTTTGGAGGATAGATGTCTGACATGACCAGTTGGGGTTAAAGAGAGGGTTAAAGAAAGAGAAAAAGAGAGAGATATATAGAAATATAACAAATACCCATAACTGGTACTACAGCTACTCCAAATACATGTGATAAAGTGGATATACTACTACTGCAGCTGGTAGTACCAGTAATAGAAACCTTTACCATCTATCTAACTATTAGGGGTGCAACGGTACAGGTAGCCCATGGTTCGGCCCGTACCAAGGTTCTTGAGCCATGATTTCGGTCCAGTTTTGGTAAGTGTTTTGTGCGCAAAGAGAATTTTTTTTTTTTTTTTTTCTCCCAGAATTGTATTTTTATTTTGCTTGTCAGCAAACTGAATTTCACAGTAGTAACAAATTATATCACTGTACGGAATAAAACAACACTTTCTTACCCTTGACTCTTTGTATATAGTGGTATAAAACAGACACATGCACACATAAGGCCCAAAGGGGGCTTTTTTAAATAAATGAATTCCTGTTCTTCATAGGGATGTAAAAGAAAATGGCAGCATAAAAACACCACGGTTATCTGCCATACGCATTCACTTATAATAACATGTCACAGTATTGTTTGTGTGCCAGAGTCCGGCACCAGGTCGTGAGTACAGGCATGGGTAGAATTAAACGAAATGCAGGTAGCAGGCAAGGAAATGAAAAAATGAAAGAAGATTCATGGTTGAAAATAATTTGCAGGATATTTAATAGGCCTGTAACAGTACAGATACCGAACCAAACTCTTTCGGCATGCACCTGTTCGGTTCGGTACACAGCTGTACCAAAACGGCACAGTATGTTGAGAAAAAGAAAAAGGAATAAAAGACATTAGTCGATGCGCAAGTTCCACAGGGACATATTGAAGGAGCACACATTTACCCGAAATACGAAATAGCAGCTGCCATAAGGTAAAAAAACAAAACAAAAAAAAAAACAAATATGATGTCAACCTGGAAGGAAGAGATTGAGGACCCTCATCACTTTGGGTTCAGGTGAAAGACAACGATAGGGAAAGAGATGTTGATAAGACTAACATTGTTTGCCGCCTATGTACAGTTGTTCTCAAACACTTACACTTGCTCTCTCTGTCTGTCAGTCTCTTTGTGTCACACACACACACGCTGTATAATAGAGGAATAGAACCTGGGAGTTGGACGTTGAAAGTATGTAAAGTTTCACTTTTGTTTCACGCCAGTGTTAGTTATGGACCACACCCCCACGTATATAATTGCCCCCCCCAAGCTCCGACAAAATAAAAAAATACAAAAAAAATACCCCCCCTCTTTGTTTTTGACCAATCGCACCCTGCGCGCGCGCACACACACACACGGTACATGGTTTTCCTGAGCACCCTTGCACCCCTAGTAACTATATGATAAACACTAACAAACCTATATGGATAAATGAATAATGATGATAGAGGCAGGAAATTTGACCTGAATGGAGTAATATGTTACCATGTTATGGTTCATTATGCAATGTCCATTGTTCTCCATTACTGTCCCACAAAACCTGTGGAAATGCTGATTCATGAGATGGAACAAGAGATACTGAAAGCTCTGTCTCAAAAAACAACAACAACAGCAACAACTAAAAAACATGGGTCAGTCACCACAGGCAGAACACAAGGGAAACACTAGGCATCACAGCAAGAACATGGAGATTGGCGTAGATGTGATGAACTGAACTGACACAAACGGAAGGTGAGTCCAAGGTAATGTCTAGTGATAAGGACAAGGAAACTAGGAAAAAATAAGACAGAAAAGAGGGATAAAAGGGGAAAGAAAAACAGAAAAGACCTGACTAAATCATGACAATAGATGGACTTGTTTACTTGCAATAGAGCAGTGAACTCAGATTCGATCACAAGTAGTCAGTCAAGATGGACATCTGAGGGCTGGAGAGTGAGGACGTCTTATTAAGAAAACTTAGAGCGGCTTGGCTTAGCCAGAAGGTAAAGTGTGTTTTATGTTATTTGCAGGATTACTGTCGCTTTTTATTTCTTTCTTTTGCTTTTAAATATTGATTTTATCACTTTATGCTCTTCATTTTAACTATGTTATCTAGCACCTGGAGATTGGTTTACAGTTGCATAAACATCCCGGGTCAGGAGCCAATATTAAGATATGTTGTTTATGTCAGTTGTATCATCAATATTATCAGGGGTTTTTATGAGGCAGGTATGAGAATAAGAAATGTCTACATAAAACTGTTTTAAAACTAAAAAGCTGAAATCAAGGGGGAAAACATTATGCTCATCTTGATCCTAACTAAAAGAAAAATATACATATAAGTGATTATGTTCCTGTTTGTTAATGCTGTGGAAAAATAAAACTACTTTTCCAAGCCTGAGTGGATTCACAGAGGAGGGTAAGAGAAACTGATGAGTAATTGGTACTTACAGCTGTCAGTCACATATTTAACCCTCCTACCAGGCTGTAAACACTTGTCTTTAGTCCAAGTCTGAGAACAACCACGGGGGGAAATTTCTATAGCTTGAAAATCAAGTGCATAGAAGTGGGTATAAATCTCGTTTCCTCTCAGACTACTGGGTTTACATTATTTTTGAAAGGTAATCATGGTGTTTTTGTTAAATAACAGAAAAATGTATCAAGCACTGGACTTCAAAGTATTTGTCTTCAAATAGTATTTATTCTAAGAGGTTAATCAAGTGGATGAGTGGTGGGTACACCTTGACAGATAAGTAACCTAAACATTTCAGGTGAATTCACATGGTCCTAACCTGATAATAAATTGCTTTACTGTGCAGAGAACACATTTATTTTTAGAATAATTGGACTTTATGCTTCACAATGTGCTGTTGTCCCAGTTTATATTGTCGGTGAGAAGCTATTGCCTCATCTCTCGGTCTTGGACAACTTAAAATATAATAAGTCTTACAAACACACTGTGCTAACTCTGGAGAATGTCACACTTTTTCCGGTCTGTTTGCCTCAGTTCCTTGCTGGGGATGGTATTTATTTCACACACTATCCTCTAGCCTCATTAAATCCATTATGCTGTACTCTTCTTCCACCACAAGTCACAAGGGCACAAACTCATCACTGCTCCTTGCGGATACAATATGGAGTTCTGCCAAACTGGTCCCTCCCCACAAGCACTTCACTAAGGAGTGTCACTCTGCATGAAGTCACACTCTAGCTCCTATGTGTGGAGGGCTCTCTGTATTAAGGAGGACACAATAAATAAGTAAATGTGAGATGTGCCACCTTCTAGCATGAACAGATGCTCCTTTATTATGTGTTATTCCCTGCATATATCAAGCTTCTGGGAAACAATGAGCATGTGCAACAAAGTATGTTTTTTTGCTTCCTATTACACTAAAACCTACTTTTTTTTAAAGCCTAAGAAGAATGCAAAGTGTATCTGCATGTTCAAAGCAATACACACTAACAGATTTGATCCAGTATTCAGTATCTGTCCAATACTGACCACAAACAAGGATCAGGTTTGGAGAAATTTGGAATTATAATCCTTTATGATATGCAGGATAATACGTATGAGAATGCACTTTGAATGACATGCTGTGAAGTGGAACAGTAGCAGTCACATGGTACCTGTCCTGGAGTAAAGCTGTTTGCAGTACGTCAGTGGTGTAGGGCTTTTTCAAGCTGACTGACCCAAAAAACAAAGCACAGGAATGCAATATGCAATGTCATTGTTCCAGAGATGGCATAACAGCAGAAGCTTCAAAACAACAAACCTCGTAAAACATTTGCAGAAGCATCACATAGAGGAATATGATGAATTCAAGCAGGCAGCAGGAGCCAAGAAGAAAGATGACACACAGACTTTGCTATAAGCCTTAAGCAATTTCCCCCAGACAGCAACAAAGAAAGGTGACAAGTCAGAAACATATTTCTTTTTATACCATGGGTGATATTTATTTGATTGTTAATGCTGTACATCATTTTAAACACTTTAAAAGTAAGACTAATGGGATGAAAGATTTAAAGGTTCAAGAAGATTGATGAGCTTTTGTGTTTAAGGCTAAGGTTAACTCACTTTGTTATCCTTGTAGAGAAATTATCTGTATTTTACCCCTAATACACAAAGCACAGAGCATTAGCATTAATTTTCAACACATTTGGCCATTGAAGGGGTAACTCCAGTAACTCCACTCCTCATTAGTACCTTGGCCAATGACACTGACATGAGGATTACAATACATATACTTATTTTTGATGACATGAAGTGTAAGTTGGAGTCCATCCTGTGACCAGTGCTGTTCATTTGTTGCAGTTAGTTAATGGCAGTGGTGGAGAATCCCAGATCCATCAAGTAAAAGTCCTGCCTTGTATTTGTTCCAACCATTCACTGAACCAGCCCATTTTGATGAGCACAACTCCTCATCCAGGTAGGTGGGATAATCAGTGGAATCACCTGTGTTAAGTGAACAGGTAGAACCGACACATGGCAGGACTGTTATTTTATGGTGCTGGGATTCTCCACCGCTGGTTAATGGCACATTGTTGCTGCTGTAGAAGAACATAAATGCAAGCACTCTTAAAAAGAACCACAGGATTTTTGTGAAATAAAGATTTCTCTATAGACAATTAAGTAAAAAGGCTTTTTTTTTGTTTGTTTGTTTTTTAATTAATGATTCAACTCAGAGAGCTGGAGTTGGCTAACCCAAACAAAAGGCTGGCTCCTGACAGTAAGAAACTGACAGAATTGGAAATTCTTACTCTGATTCCACATGATACTAGATGCTAACTCTCAGACAAAATGTGTATTTTCTCACAGGGTGAAAAATAATTTCAGGACAGATAAAATGGTGGAGCAAAAAGACAACACTGTCAGAGCATAATATATCCCTGAGGTTATAGCAGAGTGGTTAAAGTTGCTTACCATGATAACAGGGATGCTCTGTGGCTGTTACTGAACTGGTGCAAAAGGTAATAATTTTACATTTTCACACAAACAGGAGTAAATGCCCTAATCTAATCTAATGTTTTAGGATGGCCAGAGCCAGAGTACCCAGAGAGAACCCACACAGACACGGGGAGAACGTGCAAACTCCACACACTAAGGTCCCACCCCCATCAACTGGTGTTGGAATCGAACCCAGGACCTTCTTGCTGTGAGGCACAAGTGCTAACCACTGCACCACTGTGTCACCTGGGGACACATTCATGTAAATTGCAAAGTCATGTGAAACTACCGTTTGCTATTTTTGACATGTCTATATGGAGAATACATTGAGTAAATAGTTCTGTTTAATGTGTCTTATTGAATGGAAGTTGTTTGTGGTCAATAGATGTGTTATAACGAGAGAACCTGAGCTCAACATTTTGAAGAACCCACATTAACAGCTTAATTCCATGAAATATGCATTTTGACCATTTGGGTGACCTTTGACCTATAATTTGACCTTGAATCTACACCTTTTGTAGTGCAAAGCACTCTTAAGATATGACATGTCTCACAAAAAAACATTTAAGGGCCCAGCATGAGCATATTGCTAAATTGTACTTAATCAAAAGTGAGGAAGGTTTGAAAGTTGCCAAAAACCCCACCTTTTCAGGGTTGGAAAAGTAATTTTCGGGATGGGGGGGGGGGGGGGGGGTTTGGGCTTGATTTGAATTTTTTTTCACATTTTTGTATTCCCAAGACATGGGAGCATTAGAAAATCTGGGCTAAAGTTGAATCAGAAAATTTTCCTGAAATAACCCCCCCCCCCCCCATATCAGTATCAATAAATATTCAAGTTTGTCTAACGTTAATCGGTAACAGAATTGAAAAGTTTTGAGGTGTCTTTATAAAATACCAAGACTGATGCAAGCTCCTAATGGCAGATTCTGTTGAGTGTACAAACCAGTGGCGATTTCTCACAGACTGCAAGGGAAGCCCGGGTTCCCCCAAAATTACGAAAATTAAATGGTTAAATATGTACGATTGTGTTGACATTTATTGACAACAAATGTGTTAGAACACGTTCATCTCAAAGATGAGTTCGTTCAGAATCAGCTTTATCACAAATCAACGGACGTGATGTTGTTCACTTCTCATACATTCCCGTTGCGCTGTTTTCTCATTCGATCTCTGCTCAGTGCATTTGTCCGTAGACTGCGGGCGTCTATGGGCTTCAATGGGACTGAGTGGAACAGTTTTTGTCATTGCCACAAAACTGGACGGTAATTGGATAAATGCCACGATGTTGTCCCGCCCCCGGACGCCGGGCGTCTCTGTGGGTGAATGGAGCTGTGGGCGGAGCTCGGCCAGGCTGGATGCCAGAATCCCGCGTGCTGACTGGAGGATCAGTCGAAAGGCTGAATCCTGTTTGATTGACAGCTGTTTTCAGATCTACTCCTTCACTGACACAGTTCAGTTTAATACCGTCGCACATTCTGCAGTGAAATCAGAGAAACCACTATGAAATTACTCGTTCATTTCTTGCACTGTAAATAAAACACACTCATTGTACTTCCTTGTTTCAATTTAACATAATTTCAGCGTTTTCTTGTTTCAGTTACATAATTTAATCATTTCTTGTTCGAGTTTAATATCGTTTTGTCGATAGTTAAATCAATCAAACTGTCGGCTAGGTCGGAATGAAAGGAACATCTCTTGTTTAAAAAGGCTGAAGTCTTACACCCACAACACACTGGGACAAGGCAATCTGAGCAGTCCCAGCTCTGCTGGACATTCAGAGGACACTGGTCCAGTCCCTGGAGAAAGACGCCTACTTGGTACAATAAGGTCACTGAGCATTTTCTTAAAAAGGAACGGAGGGCCGAATGTATGTTTAATTAACTTGACAATTTTTTTTTTTTTTTTTGTAAGCCGACAATGAGCTTCCCCTGTCTGAAAGACGAGCAGCCGCCACTGGTACAAACATGTCCGTGCTGCCAACTGGTTTTATAACAGAAAATCATCTATTAAATGGCATACTTTAATGCATAGCCTCCAGTTGTTAACTTTTGGAAAGCTGACTGTGCCTTCAGTCTGAATGGCTTTCCATCGTCGTAGCCCAGTGGTTACCAGCCATATGCCAGAGAAGCCCAGGAGCCGGCAGGATTTCATTCCAGCCAATCACAGGAGCAGGTGATTTGTGTGATTACACCTCCCTCTCTGGTTGAAGGTAATAATCGGTGTAATCAGCTGCTGTAGTGTTTGGCTGGAATTAAATTTTGTAAAACTTTGGCACTCTGTGCTGTATTGCCAGACACAATTGCTGTTGAGGATCCTCCCCATTGAAAGCATATCCAACGCTTTAGCCTCAATATTATAGGATGATGCATGGACTGTAATTTTTTATATTAAATGGAAGACATTATCTGTTATCTGGTCCCAGAATAAAAAGGTGAAACATTGATCAAGGCATCCTTTTTCATCTATGGTCTTGCTGTGCAGCTATGACAAATGATATAATACTATTATAATACTATAATGATATAGAGAAAAACAAAACAAAAACAGTATTATATAGTCCGGAACAAATAAAATGCACAACCACACACATATATTCGCATATCTACTTAAGTAAATGCATCTTTTTTATTTTATACTCTCTGCTACGTCTTCTTTACTGCTTTCTCATTGTGTTGTGATTTTCCCATTAATGCTTACTGTAGATACAGAGGTGTAATTGAAAATGAAAGATTGACCTTATCACCAAAACACATGGGTTTGTTATACCTCTGATAGAAAGAAGACAGAGGGGCATTTTTAGCACTCAGGCATTTTACAGTGACCTTATTTGTTGTATTATTTATGTTTTTGTGGTTTTATTAAAGCTTGATTTTACCCCTAAAGAGTGATATTCCACCACAGTCTATTGTGGCCTACAATGCTATTCCTGAAGTCAAAGAAACATCACAATGTAACTTGGGTTATCTCAGCTTCGACTTGTAAACTAAGATGACCAGACACAACATGATCTTTGCATAAAACCAACAGGCAGACACATAAGGTACATCACCTTATGTGCTCAGACTTTTTAAGACATTTCATTCTATGCGTTTTTTGCTAGCCTATATTTTGGAATTCTGACATTATCCCACTTTTGTTACTTTTGTGTTAGTTCCCAAATTATTATTTTTTTCTCTGTTTAACCTTTCTTAAGTGATTTATCACCATTTATTCTGATATTATCCTCTGTATTTGTCTTTTTTCAGTCAAAATCAGATATTTTCCTATTTTTAATTCACTGATCATGTAGATGATCATTAAAACTCAGATTAAAGCTAAGGTAAAATACTGTATATCATTAACTGAACTCAAACCCAGTGTGTCCATCCACTGTCATTTATCAAACTCCATGGGTTTTACTGGTGAATCAATGTTGTAGAAGATGACGGTGTTTCCACCTTCACTACGGAGCCGCTGAACGTCCAAAAGGGTCATATCTGATGGCCATGAAAAGATGAAAAATTGGATTTTATGTAAATTATTCACATGTATTGTTAGGATTAATTGATCTACAGGTATTAATAATTTAAGATCAGTTGATAATTTTGGTCAGCAGTGGATGTTTGGGTCTTTATGGGTTGAAGTGTGTGTGTATATATATATATATATATATATATATATATATATATATATATATATATATATATATATAAACACCCTTTGAAAAGCTGCAAAAAGTTGGAAAAAAAAAATGAGTATGAACATGTCGACATGTCTGTGCCTACAACGTAAATCCGATTCAGAGAAAACATAAGACTGGAGTTATGCACAAATGGCATACGCATATCTATGGATTTTAGTGTGTATTAGCAATGACACTGTGTCTCTTTGTCTCATTGTTCCTTTTCTTTTCCCGTCCATTAGTTTCCATTGTGTCGGCCTCCCATCGTCTCTGTCTCCGGGTCTCATCAGCTTCCATTGTTAATACAATGCTTGCAGTGATGTAACAAAGTTTTTGTTCAACATAGCGGGTTTTATAGTCACATGCTGTATATCCTGTCCTTTTACAATAGAGATTTTCTTTAATTCCTTCAGCCTGACTGTCTTGATCACAGCCCTATAGTTTTCCTTTGGCATCGGAGAACAGTGCAGGCTCTGTGGAAACAGACTTAAGATGAAATATCAGACTCATTCATTAGCATACAGATTAGGATACTGAGCTCTGTCATTGTTTGAACATTGAAGCAATTCAGTGCCCAAAGCCAAATCTCTTTTCTAATCCATTTTAAAGAGTGGAGTGATCAGGAGTCAACAACACAAAGACTAAATCACCTGCTGGTGACTTTAAATCAAACTCTTTAATATAAATGACCTGCCGTTTTATTTCAGCTTCATGTACACTCACATTTCACATATTGTGTATGCACAATCAACCCAGTTAAACTGTGTACATGATACTCCATGTTTGTATGCATCACTACCCTAATTCAAATGCAGCAGTGTTATTGTTTACGAAGGTGCTAGCTCAGTAAATTTAGTTAATACACAACTTTACTTACTCAGTACTGCTGTAACTGACCTTTCAATATCAATGCACACACACTTGTCCAGAGAGTGAAAGTAGTAAACTGGCTTTTAGACAGATTTACAGTCCGTAAACTTTCAATCGCTGGTTTATGCACTGCCGAATGTTTTTGCTGAGACTCCTAAATGGAAGAGAGAGTAAAAGGACAGGCACAGATGAGAAGAAGGTGTGTGGATGGGGGTGCTGTGTGTGTACACTGAGCAGGACTGAAAATGAAGAAGCACAGTCCTTCAAGTGGCCTCTTGAGGCTGGTTCCAAAAGCAGGTTGATCTCCATAGACCCAACTTTACAGCAGAAATAAATATATTTAAAGCACATAAAGAGTTTTGTTCTCTATGGCTAATTTCCCTCTTCACAACATCAATGGAGGGTGAATTTTTACAGAAATCAGCAGTTTATGGTGAGTTATATTAACTCTTTAAGTGCCAGACAGTTAAGGGGCTAATAAGCCTTAAAAGTGCCACAGAATTTGGCCGTTTTTCAGTATTTCGCGTCGTTTTTATAATATTTGAAGAATCCTGCAGAAAACCGCTCGGTAACATCCGACCGATTGCTGATTAGATTCAAAACGCACCAGACGAAGCCGATTCATTATTGATCGTAATTTGCATAATTTATAATAATAATAATGATAATAATAATAATAATCATCTTTATTTATATAGCACTTTTCATACATTAAAAACTGTAGCACAAAGTGCTTTACATATCAGTTTAAAAATCAGTACCGCCCCCCACCCACTCACCCACACACACACACACACACACACACACACACACACACACATATACATGCAAACCCACAAGCTCACACATACTTAAGAAGACTGACTGAGCACGGGTAGACCAGAACAAAAATGTACAAGTAAAACATCAATTTAGGAGGCGCTGTCTCAGGGAGCCATCCGCACCAGGATGCAGCCGCCGACCCCGGCGACCAGGCACCAGCAACACAGCCCCGCATCCCAACTAGTGGGAGAGGGCCAACTGGGACCCCCACCCACCAGAAAGGAGCGGACCCCAGTGAGAGAAGGCGCCACAGCCCTCGGAGTCCACAGCCGCCCCCCAGCATGGAGGGCTCTCTCTGATGAAACACCGGAGAATAAGAAACATTAAAAAGATATAGAAATATTATTCGGTCACGTGACCTCAAATTCCCGTCTGCTTGGTCTCAAAAGGGGGACACAGAAAGAATGTCATCGAAATGTGAGAAAGAAATGGGGGTGGATGGTTTGTTTGTACACAAATGTGGCGTGTTCTCCAAAGCCGATCTGATTGGCCCGTGGCACTTTACAGGTTGTTTTCGTAAAGCCGATTTAATCGGCCCATGGCACTGAAAGTGTTAAGCTTTAAAGTTCAGCATAATTAAAGCTATGACACATGGGTGCTGTTCACGTGGACCTTGACTCATCATTTGGTGTTTTTGGAGTCTAGCTTTCAGACCTTTTTATTGAATTAAACTCACTTTTCTATGAAAAATCAGTTTAGTGCAGAATTATGGATCACCTTAAACAAGAGACACACATTTGTATACATGATTACATTTTCAAAGCTTAAGATCTTATATTTTGACAAGATCAGGCCGTGATGGAACGTTTGTCTTGTCATGAATCTTGAGAGAATATTTATACAATGACTCTAGAGGCCTTAGGGTTGATTTACAAGCCTGCGACCTTCAGCCTGTGATCTTCAGTTTCTCATTTCCTGAAGATAAATAAAATTATGATAACTTATTGTGGGCGGTATATTTAATTTTTTGCCCAGAGAAATTTCCACTTTTTACAGTTAACACATAAATGTGGTAAAGTAAATAGCGCTCCCATGGCCCTTTCATTAGAACATACATTAATAAATTATATGACAACATAAGACCATCAGTAGCATAGTTCCATGACTTTTAGCAGAACTTTATAAGAATACCTGATCTGTTAACATGATTTAGCAAACTTATCTGAAATGAATTCACTATGATGACTGACTGAATACTGCTGTAATGAAGAAAAAATGTTTTATTTGCCTCAGCATAAGCATAACACAAAACTATAGATGGCATACACATACTTACTTAGGTAAATGCGCTGTTTACCGTTTTCTCACTGCATTGTCATTTTCCCATTAATGCTAAATACACACATGTAACTGAAAATGAAAGACTGACCTTACCACCAAAACACATGGGACCTGAAGCTTGTTATACTTCTCAAAGAAATAAGAAAGCAGGGCGTTTTTGGCACTCCGGCATTTTACGATGACCCTGTTTGTAGAATTATTTATGCTTTTGTGCTTTTGCTGCTGTCACAAACTTGGATCCCTGCTGGTCAGAGGGTTTTATTAAAGCTTCATTGTTTCCATAAAGGGCCATATTCCACCACTTTTGCACATTATCAGTCTTCTGTGGCCTACAAGGTGATTCATGTAGTCAAAGAACCCAATCCTTCACTATGTAATTTGGGTTACCTCAGCTCGGTCTCATAAACTAAGATGACCAGACACGACATCTGATCTAATATGAAATTAATTCACCACTGTTGTCAGCATTCATAAGTCTGTGAAAAAGGTCAACTAATTTTCATTAGTATCTTTAAACATTATGTGATGTTGACATTATTGTTATCAATCACAGATGTGTTAACATCTGATATTACTTGATGGCATTTATAACACAACGGTGCAGTAGTTCGGTCAGTTCCCATGACTCCCCAGTTTCACCTTGTCTACATATGATTACTTCTGATATTAACCCATAAAGACCCAGTGCTACTTTTGTGGTAGTTCCCAAATACATTTCTCTCTAGATTTCACATTTTTTAAGTAATTATAATATAAAATCTTTGTACTTTGTGTTTTTTGAGTGAAAATCACATATTTTCCTATACTTAATTTACTGATCATGTAGATCTTCATTAAAGCTCTGATTAAAGTTGAAGGTTATTATATCAGAAACAGAGAAAACTAAATAAAAGGTGATTTTCTCATCAAATATATCCTTAATTGAACATAAAACAAGTGTCTCCACCCACTGTAATTAATCAAAGTCCATGGGTTTTACTGGTGAATCAATCTTGTAGAAGATGACAGTGTTTCCATGTTCACTACGGAGCCTCTGAACATCCAAATGGGTCATATCTTATGACTATGAAAAGGGGTAAAACTGCATTTTACACCAATTACTTAGATGGATTGATAGGATTAGTGGATCAACATTTATTAGACATTTTTTATCAGTAGATGATTTTGGCCACCAGTGGATGTTTGGGTCTTTATGTGTTAAAATCCAAAATGGTGATGACCACTAATCCACGAACCAGTGGTCAATGTCACAGTGGCAATGTTCATTTTTATCCAATCTGTGGTGTACATGTGTCAAGAAAACTGAATACCCCTGGAGAGACCAGTGAAAATAACTGGTTCTGAGGTCTTTTGCTGCTGTTTTATTGAACTTTTAAGTTCTCTATTTTTCTATTGTTGCTTCAGTTTTACATTTCCAGCTGATTAGATTTTGATCAGTTAATTATGTAGTGCCAACAGGAATCAAAAAAAACTTCTAAAACTGGCATTTTCCTGCTCTCATTGTCTGAATTCCACTGTTTGGATTATATCGGATTGCCCTTGTGGCCTGACTTTCTCCCCTCTTTTTAATTTCTGTGTTTTATCTTTATTTCTTCTCTCCAGGCCTGAGCAGCAGGTCACTAATGCACGCCAGTGCTTGTCACTTTTTCCTCTTCCCTCCTCTATTCTAAGTCTATTCCCCAAACATGTCGTGTTCCCCTCTGGGCCTCAGCAGGAGGTGTTGTCATCTACGACACTGCATGTTTTGTCCTCATGTAAAATGTCTTCTTCTCTACTTTCATCTTTCCCTATCCTCCCTTCCTTCTCTCTTCTTTCCCTACAGAGTTCTTCTACTTTGAAAATCATTGCCTGTTTGTCATCCTCTCCGATGTCCCCTCAAAACCTGTACAGGAGGTCTTGTCAGCTTCTCTTGGAGTCTGTCTGGAACCCCTGGTACCAGCCTTTAATAGAATCTTTGTTTCTGTGTATGAGAGAGGATCTGGTGGATTTAAACAGAAAGTGTGTTGTACTTTTTTCTTTTCTTTTCTTTTCTTTACTCTTTTCTTTTGTTAATAGAGATAGAGATGTTTTGGGGACAGAATAAATAATACCTGACCTGGAATAAACAAACACTGGAGACAATGTTAGGTTAGAGTTGTGGAGAAACAGCAAAAGAGACTAAGGGCCTGATTTTCTAAGATCGCAAGTAACGGAGGCAAATTTGCCTGCTCGTGCTAAAAAAATCCATGTGCTGTTGATTTGTGTGTCACGAGTGATCAACTAAGATTGCCTGCACAAATGACAACAGGTGCAAGTCTTGGAGACTGTCCTGCTTAAATGAGGATTTTGTGTGCACTACTGGTTATCATGGAGACAGTATGCTGGAAAAACTGCTCTGGGATACACCAGGACAAATGGCAACAGTGCGCTGGAATGATTCAGATGCATGGAAATGTAACGTTGTGAGGAGTTTTGTCACAGAAGGTATTGCATGACTCCTCCTTGTGACTGGCCCCAAATCATCCCCTAGTTCATCTAGAAGTTCTAAAATGGCATTGCTGAGCAGTGGCGCTGGATTCATTTTAGAGGTGTGTGTGTGTGTGTGTGTGTGTGTGTGGGGAGGGGGTGAATGACTGTCAGGCACACATAATTTTGTCACACTGTAGCCTAATGTTGATGCGTATTTTTAATCACAATCATCAGATCAAGTGGAAATCTTTGCTACAAGAGTCCTGTAAAGTGTGGGGGGGGGGGGCATACATCTCAATTATTTTTTCTTCCGTCATTCCAAAAATGTTGAGGTGAGCAGAAAGGATTGGTTCTCTGTGTTGCCTTTGGTTGTGCCCATGCTGCCTCTGCCACAACAACTGCAGCCAGTTTTGCGCAGAGCTGTGCCAGTTAAAACCTACCTGTCAGACGTGCTAAATATAGACGCAAAATCAGCCACTGCAGTCAGTTTCCGGTTTGGTAAATCACATTGTGCACTCTAAATATGTATTTGCATGTACTCCTCCCAATAATTTTTCACATTCTGGCAGAAATGCCCATATTGCATATTCATCAAGGCAAACACATTAAATGGGTTGTGTGAGCTATTTTGCCCATTTGAGAGGTGCAACCCTCAGTGTGTCCTGTTAGTAGATAAGCTTCAATGTGTTTTTGCATGCGCAGTCAAGTTTGCACACGTTTTTACATGCACAAACTCTTGGTAAATCAAGCCCTAAGAGACTAAACTAAAACAACAATAAAATCTGATTTCAAGGGGAGTGTTAACTGAAGCCGTGGACAGGGAAACCACAGGCATACAATGAAAGGTCTAACCAAAGTCCAAACCAAATATTTTGTCACATATGTGTACATTTGGTTCGCTTAATTTCACTTTCACAATACTTTTTTGGTAGCAGACCTGTGTCCATAACTTCTTCTGAATTGTATTAGAAATCTGTCTTCTTTTTTGTTTTTTTTAGGAGTATAAACACACTCAGGATCCCCATCAACCCCCCCTCACTTGTTGTTGGCCAGGACCATGCATGGATGGATGGATGGATGGATGGATGGATGGATTCCCATTAGCTATTAGCACTATAACGACTATATTTCTTGGAGTCCACACAAAAACAAGCAAAAGATTCACACATTATTGGCAACCACTGACAAAAAAACCAACACTGCAATATGTAGTTCATACACCAAATAATAAATCTCATGTTTTTATGATGATAGCCTTGCATAGCATTCTGTAATTAGTCCAAAAGTCTGATCTATCCAAAAACCGTTACCACACCATACATGAGCCTGACCTTCACTCACTTTGATGTGAATTCATGCCACCCTGTTTGCTGAGACCAAAGAACCTGCTGTGCAGTCCACTCTGTGGTCTAGTGGAGGTTTCACACCTGCAAATTGGGATGAAATTCTGAAAGTCTGGTCAAAATGATGTATGTGTGAAAGAAGCCTGAGATGCCTACTGAGTTGTGTCTGATTGTAGAGAGGCAACTTGTAAAAAAATGTACTGAATATTTTTACATACTGTACTGTACATACAGAATGTTATGTAAAGATATTTCAAGATTAAACAAACATTAAATGAGTCATTGTGGTGAAATTTTAACTCATTAAATGTGTTACTTTTGCTTCCATTAAAAATATTCAAGAACTAGAAAAGCACTCGGAGAGTGCAGATCTCCACTAAGGCAGATCAGTGCCTCCCCCCCGCCAATCACCACCAAAATTTAATCATTTGTTCCTTGCGCCAGTATCAACATTTCCTGAAATTTTCATCCAAATCCGTCCATAACTTTTTGAGTTATCTTGCACACGGACAGACAGACAGACAGACAGACCAATGCCGGCAAAAACATAACCTCCTTGGCAGAGGTAATGATGAACCATGAGCTCCTGCCCAAAAGCAAGTAGTTTTCTATTGTTTATGCTCTTTACTCTTTCATTGTGCAGAATGATATCTGCAGAGTTTGAGGGTTGTATTTTTACATTTAACCGTCCATCCATTATCTTCCGCTTTATCTGGGGCCGGGTCGCAGGGGTAACAGTCTAAGCAGGGATGCCCAGACTTTCCTCTCCCCAGACACCTCCTCCAGCTCTTCCGGGGGGACCCCGAGGTGTTCCCAGGCCAGCAGAGAGACATAGTCTCTCCAGCGTGTCCTGGGTCTTCCCCGAGGTCTCCTCCTGGCAGGACATGCCCGGAACACCTCCCCAGGGAGGCATCCAGGAGGCATCCGAAACAGATGCCCGAGCCACCTCAGCTGGCCCCTCTCGACGCAAAGGAGCAGCGACTCTACTCCGA
This sequence comes from Sphaeramia orbicularis, assembly GCF_902148855.1. Lineage (NCBI taxonomy): Eukaryota > Metazoa > Chordata > Actinopteri > Kurtiformes > Apogonidae > Sphaeramia > Sphaeramia orbicularis. Next base: position 63,610,341 of record NC_043968.1, on the reverse strand, counting down.
GCTCCTCCCTGGTGACTGAGCTCCTCACCCTATCTCTAAGGGTGTGCCCAGCCACCCTGCGGCGGAAGCTCATTTCGACCGCTTGTATCCGGGATCTTGTCCTTTCGGTCATGACCCAAAGCTCATGACCATAGGTGAGGGTAGGAACGTAGACTGACCGGTAAATCGAGAGCTTCGCCTCTCGGCTCAGCTCCTTCTTCACCACAACAGACCGGTACAACAACCACATCACTGCATACGCTGCACCGATCCGTCTGTCAATCTCACGCTCCATCCTTCCCTCACTCGTGAACAAGACCCCAAGATACTTAAACTCCTCCACTTGGGGCAGGGGCTCCCCACCTACCTGGAGAGGGCAAACCACCTTTTTCCGGTGGAGAACCATGCCCTCGGATTTGGAGGTGCTGATCCTCATCCCGCTCGCTTCACACTCAGCTGCAAACTGCCCCAGGGCATGCTGAAGGTCCAGGCTTGATGAGACCAACAGGACAACATACTCCGCAAAAAGCAGAGATGAAATCCTGTGGTCCCCAAACTAGACCCCCTCCGGCCCCTGGCTGCGCCTAGAAATTCTGTCCATAAAAATTATGAAGAGAACCAGTGACAAAGGGCAGCCCTGCCGGAGTCTAACATGCACCTGGAACAGGTCTGACTTACTGCCGGCAATGCAAACCAGGCTCCTGCTTCAGTCATACAAGGACCGGACTGCCCTTAACAGAGGGTCCCGGACCCCATACTCCCGAAGCACCCCCCACAGGATATCACGAGGGACACGGTCAAACACCTTCTCCAAATCCACAAAATACATGTGGACTGGTTGGGCAAACTCCCATGAACCCTCGAGTACCCGATGGAGGGTATAGTCCAGTGTTCCGCGACCAGGATGAAAACCGCATTGTTCCTCCTGGATCCGAGGTTCAACTATCGGTCAGATCTTCCTCTCCAGCACCCTGGAATAGACTTTCCCCGGGAGGCTGAGGAGTGTGATCCCCCTGTAGTTGGAGCACATCCTCCAGTCCCCCTTCTTAAAAAAGGGGACCACCACCCCGGTCTGCCAATCCAGAGGTACTGTCCCCGACTGCCACGCGATGTTACAGAGAAGTTTTTGCCTCCACAACCACTCGGGCTGCAGCACGCTTGGCCTTCCGGTACCCATCAGCTGCCTCCGGAGTCCCACAAGCCAACAAGGCTCGATAAGACTCCTTCTTCAGCTTGATGGCATCCCTTACTTCCAGGGTCCACCACCGGGTTCGGGGATTGCCGCCACGACAGGCACCGGAGACCCTGCGGCCACAGCTCCGAGCAGCCGCTTTGACAATGGAGGTGGAGAACATGGTCCACTCGGACTCAATGTCCCCAACCCTCCCCCAGGATCTAGGAGAAGCTCTCCCGGAGGTGAGAGTTAAAGACCGCGCTGACATTGGGCTCTGCCGGATGTTCCCATCAGACCCTCACAACACATTTGGGCCTGCCGAGTCTGTCCGGCTTCCTCCTCTGTCAGCGGATCCAACTCACCACCAGGTGGTGATCGGTTGACAGCTCTGCCCCTCTCTTCACCCGAGTGTCCAAAACACACGGCCGGAGGTCTGATGACACGACAACGAAGTCGATCATCGACCTCCGACCTAGGGTGTCCTGGTGCCAAGTGCACTTATGGACATCCCTGTGTTTGAACATGGTGTTCGTTATGGACAAACTGTGACTAGCACAGAAGTCCAATAACAAAACACCACTCGGGTTCAGATCAGGGAGGCCGTTCTTCCCCACCACCCCCCTCCAGGTCTCACTGTCATTGCCCACGTGAGCGTTGAAGTCGCCCAGGAGAACTATGGAGTACCCAGTCGGAGTGCCATCCAGCACCCCTCCCAGGAACTCCAAGAAGGCCAGGTACTCTGCACTGCTGTTCAGCCCATAGGCCGAGACAACAGTGAGGCACCTGTCCCTGACCCGAAGGTGCAGGGACGCGACCCTCTCGTTCACCGGGGTGAACTCCAACACATGGCAGCTGAGCTGAGGGGCTATAAGCAAGCCCACGCCAGCCCGCCGCCTCTCACCGCGGGTAACGCCAGAGAAGTGGAGAGTCCAGCCCCTCTCAAGGGGTTGGGTTCCAGAGCCCAAGCTGTGTGTGACAGTAAAATGTGTATTTGTTAGTCACCAAAAATCCAAACAGAGCGGGCAGACCAGCCAGTAGTGCTGGCTGGTGTGCAAATTTTATGGGATGACCTGAAACTATGAGTGCAAGAGTTAAAAGTGAACTTGTGGAAACATGTAGTGGCCCATGGTTAAAGTTTTAAAACTTTACAGATGGAAAAAAATTGATTTAAAGCTTTATCTATGGGCAAAGAGAAGATTCAATGTTAAATGTCAATGTAATGTTTTCATTGACCTGCAGAGTATGTCTTTCCATACCTTAAAACATGACAGAAAGGGGTCATTCAGTTTATAAACTTTTCTTCTTTTTCTGTAAAATCTAGGTTTCAAGCAAACTTTGCTCTGTTTAGCTTTCATACTTACAGTAAGAGTGGCTGGTCAAATAACATTGAGAGCAGAAAAAAAAAATGTTTCAAAGCTGAGTGATTTGGAATGGATTAAAATATCTGAAATGTGGCTTCTGTATATCCCCTGGGGTTGAGATGCACAGCTGTTACTGCACAAAATCATATTTCGTCTTTTCAAAGCTGTCAAGGACATTTGTGAACATGGTTGGATTTAAGCAAAATCATTATGGAAGTAACAGAGGAAGTGCTGGACAGTTTCCACTAAAGTGTGTGTGTGTGTGTGTGTGTGTGTGTGTGTGTGTGTGTGTGTGTGTGTGTGTGTGTGTGTGTGTGCATGTGCGTGTACTATACTTTTACATATAAAGCGGACTTGAATAGAATTCAATTTGGGAAAAAACGTTTTTTTTTTTACTATGTATAAAATATAAAGGTATTTATTTATATATTAATAATATCTCCAGGTTTACATGGTCAATCACTGTCAAACAAATCCTTTTTTTTTATAATGCTTCAATCACCATGGAGGGTTAAAGGGTTAAAGTTCAAATGTTTCTCAAGGCGTCCACAACAAACTGTAGACTTAGACACTGCAGATTTAGTGTTGAAGTGTAAACTGGTCAGCAAGGAAATAGTTAATGCTACTGTAATAGTTAGAAAACCTCCTCCAACATCTTAAAAAAATTGTGTCCTTACATGATACTGTTTGTAAAACTTTCTTTCATATAAGAATCACAAGTTGGAATACATCATAGTTATATTAGTTATGAATGATAATTGAGTTCTATTTCATTACTGATGGTTTTACAAAACAGAAAACTTGACACATTTGTGTAAACAACCAAATTATAAAGGTTAACTGAATTATTCCAAGAGGTTATTGATATTTAGTTTGTGGTATAACTTCAACAGAAGTTTCACTGAAACTGAAGAAATATAAAAGGAAATATACTTCTGAAAAATCTCACAATGTAAATGTGAGATACTTGAAATTATCATCTTTACTGTCATTAATGGCTATATACAGCAGGAACCATATACAGTTGCAGAAAAAATTATTAGACCACCCTTGTTTTCTTCAATTTCTTGTTCATTTTAATGCCTCGTACAACTAAAGGTACATTTGTTCGGACAAATATAATGATAACAATGAAAATCGGTCATAAGAGTTTAATTTCAGAGCTGATATCTATCCTTTTTCCATGTTTTCTTGATAGTAACCAAAATCACTTCAGTTCTTATATCAATATCTATGGCAAGTGCCATGCAGGACAACTGACACAATTAGTACCAGGGGTGTCAAACACTCAGTCCACAGGCCAAATCCAGCCCGCCAAAGGTACCAATCCAGCCGGTGGGGTGAAAGTGCTAAAATTACACTGAAGATATTAACAGTCAAGGGTGTCACAATTCTACATACAGACCAATGTGATCTCAAGTAAAATAATGGGATAATAACCTATAAATAATGACAACTACAAAATAATGTGGAAAAAAAAACAAAAACAAAAAACATTACACTATTAAAATATTTGCATGAACAAACTATCATTTCACAATAAAATACAAATAAATACATAAATAAAAGTAAATACAATCAACCTGAAATGTGCAACTTTAACAATATTCTGCCTATTCCTAAATGTTTTGTGTATTTGTAGATTCACTGTGATATGTAAACTGTGATAATAATAAGCTGAGATCAAATATTGTAGAAAATGTTCTTATTTTAGTCCCAAATTTTAAAATTTTAATAGCATTCTGCCTATTACCAAATGTTTGTGCAACATTGTTCTGTTGACAACTGTTCTGTTGATACAAAACAGGGTAGACCTAGAGCTACCAGGCCAACATGTCATCAGTGTGTCAGTGTCATGTTCAGAAGTATGTATCTTGTAAGCAACCAAAATGGTGGACATTTATGATCAGAGACACAGAAAAATGCATCTTCAAAGACCAATACATTGACTTACATTTACAGACGGCTGCATTTCCTTGTCTTCCATCCATCTTCTTCTGCTTGATCTGGGTCCGAGATGCAGACGCTGAAAAAAAAAAAGGAACAAGAAAGTTGTAGATGAAATCACATTGTACTTGAGCTTTGACAATATTAAAAAAATATGAAATCCAACTGACCTCATGACCTGGACCTGTAGTGGGTCTGCAGCCCTATCGTCAGGTCCTGACTGGACATGACACCTGTGACACCAGGTCTGCATCTGGACCGGTCCTGTTCATATGGTTTCTCTCCCCTGGTCTGTCACAAAATTTATGAACAAAATGAACAAATGAGCCAAAATATAGAGAAAATGACCAACAAAAATACACACAAATGACAAAGATACTCCATAAAATGAACAGCAATTTCCAAATGAATCAATTAAATGTGTCATTTGTCCGATTAAGGGGTTCCACAGCTTTGACCTGGTCTGTTCTGGGTCAGCAAGAAAGTTGAAGATGAAATCACATTGTACTTGAGCTTTGACAATATTGAAAGAAAAAAAAAAATTAAATCCAACTGAAGACATGACCTGCACTGATCACATGGTTCATGTCATCCGGTCCTGGTCCGTGTCTGATCTGCATCTGGACTTGTCCTGTTCCTGGGGTCTCTCTCCTCTTATCTGGTAAAAAAAAAAAAAAAAAAAAAAAAGAACAAAATGAACAAATGACCCAAAAAAATCTAGACAATCATCAACAAAAATACACAATAATGGGATATATAATGTTACCTGTCTATAAACTCAATTTATTCATTATTACTTAGCTGTATCAGCAGTTATCTATGTAGTGTGTGTGTGTTTGTGTGTGTGTGTGTCAGAGTGTGTGTGTATGTGTATTTTTTTAATGCAGTGGTGGTTGATCTTCTGCTCCCTCAGCGCAATCACTCATCTACCTCATCCTTGGATTTTCCTTAATAAAAGGCTCCATCGTTCAGTGTTACCAAAGGCTCTTTTCAGTTGCATACGTCACTGTACTTTGCTGGTGATTAATAGCTGCAACATCACCAAGTCAATGTTGCAAAATGAAACTCTCAATATTTAATATATCCTAAAAACAAAACAGTTTCCCCTGGGATGAGCTGTGTGTGTGTGTGGGGGGGGCAACGACAAGACTTGGATCTTTTGTTCATCGTACAAACTGTCTTTGAACTTCAGAGCTCATGACAAAAGCCTTTGCTCTTTAAGTTTAATACAATGCAAATTAGAAAGATGCACTACAAAATGGATTCATCCAGTAATGAAAGGTACATCACAACCAAATTAACACCAAAGGGTGAACTATTTTGGCTGCTGTGTCCTCAGGGTTATGATGATACATAGAGTGAGTGAAAGAAATCCATGCACTTTAAGTAAAAATGAAAATGTGTGAACACTCTTTTATACTATAAAAGTGATTAAAACAATGCAGTTTTCAGATATATCAGGGTGGCTGTGGCTCACAAGGTAGGACCTGTCCAATAACCAAAGAGTTGGTGGTTTGAATCCTGCTCTGTCCTAGTCATGATTTACTTAAATGATGTTTTGGTGGTAAAAAAAAACAAACAAAAAAAAAAACGGTAAAATAAGCCTGGTAACGGATTAAAAAAAAGGAACATTAGTTTTTTTTTTTTTTACTTACACAAATGACTAAAATGCCTTGTTCCCTACAAAACTTCAAATAAAATATAATTAAATATGTTGACTATTATGTGTTTCTGTAACACCAGTTAATCCTGAAAATTTCATGAAAATCCATCCATAACTTTTTGAGTTATCTTGCTAACAAATAAACAAACACGCAAACACGTATGTACACACGCATGCACGCACGCAAACACACAAAGCAAAGTGATCACAATACCTCCTGGTGGAGGTAACTTAAAAAAACAAACAAAAAAAAAAAACACTAATTTCATGGTAATGGATCAAATGCTCAAAATCTCCAGGCCCCAAACTTTACATGCAATAAAGGTAATAATAAAGTATGAAAATCTCAACATACTACATTGGATACACATAATAAAAAGTAAAATATGGAAAAAAAAGAACTTCATATATTACATTTTTCAAATTGCATTAAAAAAAAAAAAAAAAAAAAAAAAAATTGCAATTCTGAGATGTGCTCTCACCGAGCAGATATGCCAGTCTTCATATGGCTGCAACTTTTTTGTCAACAGGAATTTTTCAAAACCAAAAAAACAGAAAATGAGCTATAGTAGGGTACTGGGGGACAATTATTATTTATTTTTTTTACCAAACATGTAAAGAATTATTTGTTGCTTTGACAAATTTGTTCTTCACTCAACAAATAGGCAAAAGCCAATGAATGCAATGATGGCCTTGCTGTCATGGAGTTGTTGGCTTGTTTTTACATGTTTCCCCTATTTGCTCACCCATACAACCCATAAATTAGAACCTGATCAATACACTCTTACTGAGGTTGTCAGTAGAGAGGTATAGCCTTTCCATAGCAGCTGTAGCAGTTCTACTTTGAGTACTATCAAGCAAAAAAAGCTGTACAGAACTACACGTCAATTCACCATTTACCAGTGGGAGTTAGGAAGTGAAGGCGGACGGAGCACTCTCACCCCCCAACCAGCAACACATAATGGGTGCTGTTCCAGTTTACACACCTAATTTTGAATTGTTCGGAGCATTCCAACCTGAGATAAGTTGGTTTGTAACCTGCAAAGTTGGCCCCCAGCTGCTTCTCTTGACCTGAAGTGTGAACCATTGTGGGTGTGTAATATAATATTCGGTACTGGTTGTAAAGAGAAGATGGAGATGTCTGAGAAACTGGCAGAAAAAGAAGAATGTGGAGTAGTCTGCCAGGGAAACCCAGTAATTGGTGGCAATTTGGTCCTTTCCTGTGTGTCAGGAAAAGCTAGAATGTAGCACAAAAGAAAATAAAGTGGATGCAGAACTAGCCAAACGGTTGGCCAAAGCTAGTTTCAGTGAAACATATGAAGAAATTATAAATGATCTTAAAAAAGAAAACTGCCGGACCCAAATCAGGTGAAAACGTGTCTGAAAACACTCATGAAAGAAAAAAAAAAAAAAACATTTAAATGGAAAGGTTTGGAATCGGGTGGAAGGCAACTTTGAATACCTAGGAGGAATGCAAAGAATAAAATTTTTTAAAATTGTAATAAATGAATTTTAACATTGAAATAAAAATGCTAAAAGAAGTAATTACTAAAAAAAACAAACAAACAAAAAAAGACCAGGAGTAAAAAATATAATCAAAGAAATGCCCAGGGGCTTAAAACAGAGTGTACTAAAAATTAGAAGAGGACTATTATAAATCACACATGCAAAATACAACATGTGCTAAACTCAAACAATAAAAAAAAATGAACACTTGAAGTATGCATTAAAAGGATAAGCTACAAGGATAAGATGGAAATACAAATGCACATGTGCTACCACTCTTTGACAGATGGAATTCCAATCTTGTGCTGAAAGATCATTACAGAAATTTTTCCCAATGATGTTAAAAAAATCTTGTGTGCACTGCAGCCTTAAGAGAAAAAAAGAGATATCATAAACATTGTATGATCTTGATTTAAACAGTTCTCCTCAAAATTGCAAATGCTGCTGGTTTTGTAGACATTAAAGAACCAAAGCTAATTTTACAGAAAAGGCCGATCTTTGACACATAAAAACGTACATAGATAAGTGGTTCTCAAACTTTTTATAGTGGAGTACCCCCTGAAATATATATTTTTAGTCAAGTACCCCCAGCTCTTGCTTCAGCATTTTTGATTGAAAACATTAGGCAAAATTTGTTCCTGTTCCAAAGGTGTCTCTTTTTATTTTCAAAACTTTGTAAACAAACAACATATATTTAAGTTTAATATATTCAAAATAACAAATCTTTAGAAGTAAATTTTGTGTGCAAAATATAAACTGAAAAGTGTCCTCTTTCATTGATAAGAAAAATAAATTAAATGGTCATAATGAATATATGAACCTTTCATCAACAAAAATTATTATTTAATTACTCAAATAAACTCATTTTGAATAATATAAAAGAGTTTTTAAAATGTTACCAAAACTTAAACAAGATGATTGACGAAACTAAGAGTGTCACTTTTATTATATAAATGTATTTGTTGTGTTTTATATTTCAGCATTAACTCTCATTATTTATTTTGTACTCAGAACATGATGACTTACTTAATGTAATGTTATTTAATTTTAAGTAAGACTGACATAGATATTGTTATTTAGTGGCTTAAGAATAAGATGAATCTTCATATTCATCAAAGAAATGAGTGTGGTGGACACTTACATCCATCACTCTGTTTATGTAAAATGCACTTCTCTTTTTCCACAGCTGTAGTGTCACAGCAGAAATATATGGCTGAAACACTGGGAGTGTACATTGTCACTAAGATAACCAAGATCGCAATTTTCTCAAAACCCATCAGAGCATGTTTCTCTTTTCACTAAAAGCTGTTTGGTTATCATGCAGTCACAGCAGCAAATCAGTTTCAACCACAGTGCTGTATATACTGCATGACATAATGATTTATAGGTGCATCAAGAATGAAAACAATGAGAGAGGCAGATTGCTTCCCCGAGCTTTCACCACATAGTAAACTTGTGTAGTTACAATGGATCTCTGAACGAGCATGTGCGTGCATTCACGAGAAAGCAGGAAAGATGACACCAAAAAAGCTTTGAAACTGATGAAAGCCAGCCGAGCAGTTATCATAAAGTCACACACATGAACATCTTTACTTAGAAAGATGTCAAGAGAATGCAGTTTGCTCTGTTGATTGGGTTTTGCAGCAGAAGGATAATTTTGGGGAACAGCTCAACAAGAAGGAAAACAACAGGCTTTTTTATCATTATTTTCAAGCATTTTGTGGCTGTTTTTTTTTATTTGATAAAGTGGAGATAAACAGGAAACATGGGAGAAAAGGGGGTAGGGGAATTACACACGGCAAATGGTCTGGCCAGCTGGTAGACAACAGACATGAACAACATGGTTGTCTCACTAATGATGTACACTGTGCGATAGGTTACTTCCTGTTTATGCAGAGATTCTCATTAGCACTTCTATCACGTCTTAGTAGCTTGTGTCTTCTTGACTTACCAACAAGTTGGAAAGGCAACTTTTTCTTTGGAGAAGATCAAAAATGTTGCTTATAAAGCAGAAAAATTGGGGGGGGTGGGATAAAACTACTCTCATAGACATCTTTAAGGACTTAATGATTTGAGTTTTTTGACATCCTTCTTCTTGCTGGATTCCTTGAAAATATGCTATCTTGGTTTTTGTGGTTTGAGTATAAACCAGGGATGGGGACAGCAACATTCTCAAAGTTCCCCATTCTTTGCAAAAAAAAGCCTCGCCAAAAATCACTGGATCCTTCACAAATAAATAATATGAAGTGAAAAGATAAAGTTTGTCGACTCCTGGAGAGGTTTTAAGTTGGCTTCCATGTAAAACGTTGTGGTCCCCTGTTGATGACCTGAAATTGCCTGTTGTTGACAAAATGATGACAATGTAGAGCTGGAAAGAGTAACAGATCTGGATTGAGTTGAGTTTCTGTATAACAGAGATGTCAAGCCTGAAGATGTGTGTGTGTGTGTGTGTGTGTGTGTGTGTGTGTGTGTGTGTGTGTGTGTGTGTGTGTGTGTGTGTGTGCGTGTCTGTAGGGGAGATCAGACTTTGTCCCATGACATGTGTCACCCGAGACATCCATGCCCTAAATGTACTCTCTCTCTCTCTTTACTTGAGATCTTAAAAACAACTGTCATCTTAGCAATAACTAAAAGACACTATTATTATTCTATATTCACACTGTCTGGCTTTACAGCGGTCAACTAGGGTGCTGTGGGTCTACTGCCTGGGATTACAAATCCAGTGTCTCTTCATGTAATTCCATCTCTGCGTAGACACAAAGTAGGGCTGGGTGATATGGAAAAAAATCATATCACGATAACTTTTTTCATATCAGACGATATTGATATGTATCACAATATAAATCAAATCACTATTTTTTTCCAGCTTAAATTTTCTGCTACTCATAAGTTAGTTGTGAAGACATCAGAAGGTTATTTTTGATTTGAACACAATTTATTTTCTGTCAGAGGTTGAACATGACAGATGTGCTGAAGAACATTATACAACTGTTTCAGATAAATAAAACAGGTACGTATACGTTCTGCTTCAAGGATTGTGTGGATAGGCAATAAAATGGATAAATGTGTGTATATAAATATATATATATATATATATATATATATATATATATATATATATATATATATATATATATATATATATATATATATATGTATAAATTTCCCCCTGCAAACATGTAAACAAACCCTTTTAAATAAGTGACAAATAAGCAAACAGCACAGTCAACCCATTTAAATACAGATGTACCTCATATTATGTTTTGTCTAATCTGTGTATATTTGTCCAATCTGAGTGGTGTAGTGTGTGCAGAAGGGGTTCATGGGTGTGTGAGATAAATCTGGTGCCATTTCACTGAGTAGAAGCAAAGAATCTTAAGTATGTAGAAATTTTCTGGTTAGCACTTTGCATACGGTCCCTAAACTAGTGCTCACTAACTGGCTCCACATTCAAGGTAATTCCGTCAACTGATCGTTAAACACTGTTTGGATGAAAGCAGGGTTTTTATTTTCCTCTCTGTGTTACTAAAGCCACGTGGAGCCGTCATTTGTGTCTCAGTGATTACTGACCAATGATTTATTGAGTTGCAAAGTGCAAATCTGTGAATCTCTTGCCAACTTTACCATGGTGAATGTTTGCGTTCTTCACATAGTCTACATCTATCTCCGTATTGTATTGAAGGCCCTGAACCCAAACGGTTCACACCCTGCTTTTCAGTAACCTGGTTGCCCAAGTTCTCAGGCTTGATGCAGAAGACCAGCCTCCCAATAGAAGTGGGCAGTACTTTCACTGGAGGAGAACTCAAGTAATTAAATCAAAGTCCATACATGACTTCCTATCAGTGCTCAATAATAAGTTTATTAATATCTGTAACCATTTACATGTTATAAGCATCAAAATATTGACCATTATAAGTAAAGGCACATTTGAAATATTTCAAAAAATTTCTCAAAACTTTGCAAATGTTGTCCCGAGGAGGCTACATATAAAATTTGAAATTTTACTCAGCTCATCTACTGGGCACCTAGTGAGCTAATAAAAATACAGGGCAACTATTGCAAGTTTTTTTTTTTTTTTTTTTTTTTGTGGTTTGAGTTTTTTGACTAGTGGGGAGCTGTTTCATTTACTACACGTCAACTTAATCGTCTTATATGTTTCTCAGATTTTTGGTTGCTTTCTGCACAATAAATGGTGAGTTAAAAGCCTTAGTTCATCCATTTTATGATTATGGGTATAGATGATATAATAGTCATCTTCCAAGCAACCTATTTTTGTACAATGTATTGTTTTTAATACATTTATTCCTGCTTCTTTTGTCTAAAGGTCAACCTTAGGGGGGGGATACTGTGGCTTTGAGGATGTTACAATAGTTGGACAGCTTTTCCTGACAATGGCAAATATGAAAAAAAAAAAAAAAAAATCCTCATAATAAAAAAATTTAACTAGAGAGCAAGTAACAATATAATGTTCATATTTTAATGAGTAATTCCAAATTGTGATCCCATTCTCAGTTTGCAGTAATTCAGGTGCTGCAAAGGAAATGAAGGTTATTACAGTATTATAGTATATATACAGTATATAGTATGGATGTGAAATTACTTCAGTTTATCATTGATATGCTATCAGTATGGTTTAATTTCACTATAAGTTTTGTACAAACAATTATGTAATTTTCATTAAACCTCCAAATAATAGTGAGGCAGAAAAGGAAGAAAATAGGGGCAAAAGAGGGGAAGTTGTGTACTGGGGTATTTTTTTTCATCTGTGGGACAAATTTAGTGAAACCTGTCATTTACATCATATATTCCTAGTGTTATGTCAGACTGACTCTCACCAGAGCTTTTCTCTGTGTACGTTGGCTGTGAGCTGCTTACTTCACATATGAAAAATAGGAAGTTGCTCTATTTTTATAAATGATTCACTGCTCTGAGACGCTTCATGCCACACAAAGCCAGTGTGGCTGCTCTAATCTGTTACCATGAGTAGCAAAATGAAAATTGACAGGAAATGCCACCAGTGTGTTTCAGTTAAGGAGTTACATTGGCTTCTATATGATGTCAAATGGTAAACTGACTTGAATTTCTATTTGTCAATTCTACCATCATTGTGCTGTAAAACTAATTTCCAGGTCCAAACAGTCACCAACAACAGAGTCTGTATGGCCATTTACAGTGACTTCTTTCTTTAGTAAAGAATCAGTTAGGTGTCAGAAGCTAAACTGATTTATGTAAAGTGGTTTTATTTAGTATGGATATTCCAAACAGCAGGGGGAAGTCTCATGCCAGAACACACTTAGGACTACTATAAACCACCAATAAATTAGCACTATGTATCCACAGACTGCATCACTCAGTGAACAAATTATAAAACTCATGGTATTACTATACTATACTAATATTATCTCATAACCACTCATTTGGGCAGTCGGTCAAACTAACTATTCACTTATTTTCTTTTATTTCATTTATATTTTTACCTTTTTTGTTTTATGAGAATTTTTGAAGTTTTATTACAATTCATATCATTGTGAATTATGGTGGTAATATCAAGACTCACAATAATAATATTGCTATTATCACTATTACACCATGGACAGAGAAAGTATGCCATGTAGGACCAGGGGCAGGAGGATGGGGGGGTGGGAAGAATGGGACATGTTTAATGCCTTTAGAATTGAATCTTTTAATGTTCAATGTAACTTAAATCTGCATCAAAATAAATAAATAGATTAATAATAATAATAATAATAATAATAATAATCTCAATTTTTATTTCTGTGTGTCATGGTTCCTACTTATGTATTCACATCTCGTCTTTTTATTTTACCCCACATTCATTTTGCACTTCCATTGATTTTGTATCACTATTTTTTGACCACTTTTTGTTTGATGGTTGTGAAATGTGGGTCAACTGACATTTAAAGAACTATTTGTTTTTAAAGTTTAATTTTCAACTAGATTAAATTAATATTTTAAAATAGTGGTGCATGTACTTTGGTGTATCCTAGTGGTGATATACTGCAGCTGAAAACTTGCTTGGATACTGTGCCCCATCAAAAAAATCACTTCATCAGTCACCACTGGTGTTCAGCTGTGTGTGTTGGCATAAATCAGAGCTTTATTTACCTTCTAGTGAACTGGACAGCACAGATAAAGGACTGACTAATCAAAAAAGATGTGAAACACTTCATAGAATCCTTAGTCTATATCAGACAAATCCACAAAGGTTAAGTGTAGCAGATGCAGTGAGAACAAATGATTGTTAAATGGCTAAAACCAAACTTTCCTTTTTTCACAATTAATTAAATCATTGCTCATTAACTTCATCCACTTCCTCAGCTGTTTATTATTACATGAAGTAGTACAAAGGCGACTGGATGTGTTTTATGGACTCAAGGACACAGTACTCCAGGATACTGAACACACAAATGAACACAAGTGGACCTGAAAACAATTGAAGACACCTCGACAAAACAAGAAGATAGCACTTTTCTACCTTGATGGTACTCGATGTGCCTTACAATATGTTGCATTCAGCCATTTGCCCCTACATTCAAACGCTGGTGAAACAGTCACTGGGATGAGTCGGGCTTCATCAAATTGCTTATGGACTCTGTCATTGTTTCAGTTTGTGGATGGCCCACTCTTCCCCCAGAGCCACAGCTGCTTCATCAAAATATGACACTAGAAGAGCACACAGTGCAATGAAAACTGAGGTCAGGGGGTCATGACCAGTCATCAGTATGTGACAACTTGAAAGTGAGAACAGCCTCCTTTATGCAACTTGTTATGCCTCACTTCCTTAATTTAAACATCTCCCTCTTATGCCTCTTTGTCATTTGTTTGTCTGTGCGTTTCTCCACCAGTCTATTAGTCTGACTTAATTTTCCTGCCGACTTGATTATTCAGCCAGTTTTCTGTCTGCTCACATATTTATGCGTCTGTCTCTCTGCCTGCCTATTTACCTGCCAGACTGTCCGTCTATCATTCATCATAAGTGTTTATGCTTTGCTCCACGGTTTGACTCCTCTCCATGCAGTGAGTTAATGACATGCATAGGTAATACACAGTAAATGTGGTTGTGGGCCATCCATCCATCATGAGCCTATAACATATTCAAGGTTTCAGCTTCATCTGCAAAGTCGCTCTTGTCACAGCCTCTCCCTGTCTTCTTACACCTGCCATGGCAGTCTAGTCCTTTATCTTTCTTTCTCTGTCCCGCATTTCCATCATTTTTTTCTCTAACCTTCTTGTAAAAGTTGTTTTTCCCTTTTTTCCCCTTACGTCAGCTTTTGTCTCTGTTGCACTCTCATTTGCAAAGCTGCCTATGCTAACTCATAGCTACAACAAAAGCCAAATTAAAATTGGAGAAACACATAAGCATACTTAATGATTGATCAATAATTACACCTGAAAAGCTTTAAAAAGACGACAAAAAAAGAGCAAGGTTCAGAGCTGCAGAGAATTTAAAATATGGAAGTGCAATACTGTAACTGGAAATGATGCATTGATCTGCAAAAGTGAACAGGTATAGTTTCAACACCACAAATGCATCTTTAACATTCCATGTTATATTGATATAGAATTTGTGAATGGGTTATTTGCTATTATAGAAACGAGAGTTAAAAAAACAAAGATGAAGAGAGTGAGACTGTGAGCATAATAAAGGTGTCTCTGGCCTCAATGTTCAGCTCTGAGTAATGATTGTACTAAACACATGTAATTATCCAGAATTATCATTTATTACCATGAGAGGGATGGATTGAAGGGAGAAAGAGAGACAAGAAAAAGAAACAAGGGTGTGATATGGGTGAAAGCCACATTATGGCAATGGTGGTGAGGCTGCTCTTTGCAGTAATTATGGGTATCACATTGACTTATTGATGTCAGTTACATGTTTTTGTGCTTCCTTCTTTTTACATCTAGAAAGTTTCCTCTTCAAATGGAAAGACAGGAAAAGGGAATGAAAAATGCCTGCTAGTCATCAGTCTTCTGCATATACCTAATGCATTTATCAGTCAAAAACAATATTATCTGATCAGATTGGAGCTGTGAACATGCCTATATGCAGACTAATTTGTATGCACTTTATCCTCTGTGTGAGTGATGGGCATTCACAATGTATTAAGCCTTAATTAATCACAGGACCTATATTGAATTCACCCTAGTCTACATGTGTGTGGATGTGCACATGCATGCAGTATGTGCAGGTATGGATCAGAGTTTAGGATTCAGGCAGTACGCTTCCTCATTTGAAGGATGAAGCCATTTGGCATAGAATCCATTTAGTACAATAAGACGATCTGGAGTCTGTAACAAAGCACTGTCAAACCTAATGAGCAATTAATGTCTAATTCTGAAGAAGGAGCATGAGTGTTGAAATGAGCATTCATTCGTTCTCCTTTACACATGAGGTACTTTGAACTGTAGCTCCAGAAAACGTATTTATTTTCATAAAACGGTGTTCTTCAGCCTCAGGCAATTAATGTCAGAATATAATGACTCAGAGTGGGTATGAATGCATCTGGCAAAATTATATTGAAAAATTACCCACTTTTGTTGCAGCTATTATTTGCTGTAATTGACTCAGATGTTATAGTCATTATTCATTAGTCATTATTTAAGATACATGAAATTTTGGATTTTAAAGAAGATACATGTAGTTGTGACGTAGGCTGGCCATTTAGCGGTTGGAGGTATGTGAAACAAGGAAGGAGACGAGGCAGAAGATGGCGTGGTCCGCAGTATTTTTAATATTTTCAATGTTACCTATTTCAAACAAAGTGCAAGTGCTGAAAAAGTGCAAATGCCAAAAAGCACGAGTGCATATGGAGGTTGGAGCAGCAGCGTCTTCTCACACAGCAGAACCACAACTGATGAAAATGGGCGCCTTTTATACTGTTCCTACAAACTGAACAAAACCACTACAACTCCACAGGGGAATTACAAATCTACATAAATTGTTAAATCTAATCTAAAACCTCCATAACTAAAACCCACAACCTTAACCTATCTAAAACCCAAGCTATATACCTAAAAACTCTAAATCCAAACACCAAAGTTAAATAATACCCATAAACCAATAAAATACACCTCCCAGTTCCCCCACACATTTCCCTGCCTTGGTCCAGGCCGGAACCTTCTTAAGGGCTGTTGTTCATGCAGGGACTCTTTTCGCTGACGGACCTGGACACAAGGACATGGTAAGTACAAACACACCAAACACCATTCACTAAACACTTTAAAATCCACTATCACAGACACTAAACAAAGTTAAACTTAAATATTGCACATTTATATTGCACTGCCTCTGTTTGTGACCTAATTCATGTCTCCCCTTTTCTCCAGGGCCAAGCAATCATCAATTAAAATAGGGCCAGTGCCACTGGATGTAAAACTGAAAAGGAAAGACAATAAAATCAATAAACTACTTTTAAAACTAATTATGTGCAATTATTTTGTTAGTGCAAATATGTTTGTTTAAAAGTGCTGTGCTGTCAAACTACATGCGCAAGTTAAAGTGCTTAGGTGGAAAAAAAAAGGTGCCTGTATTCATACTTAACAGTGACAAACAGCTGTTTGTCACAGTAGTATTAAAATAACCTAAAATTATCATTATGGGGTATTGAAAGAACCTGGACAAAAATAGTCCCACACCTTTAGCTCTGATTACAACACACATTTGCAATATCATTGTTTCAGTCATTTTATATATTGTCATAACATCTATTTCCTTCCATAGTTGCATTAATGGTCAGCCAATGTCTTGTATTCATTGTATAGGTAGAGTTGGACCACTGTGTAAAGTCTTGCCTATCACATTCGACAGAGTCTCAGTGGGGTTCAGGTCTGGACTCTGGTGGCCAAGCCATGTGTGAAAATGTTGTCTCATGCTCCTTTACCACTCTTTCATAATCTGATCTGGATGAATTCTAGTGTTGTCATCTTGGAACATGTGTGTGTCAACAGCAAATAAAAATCCATAGATGTTCAGACCTGGTCATTGAGTACATTGAGGTTTTACGGACACATAATGGTGCTGAACCCAGACCTGACCAACTGAAGCAACCTCAGATCATAACACTGCTTCCAGATGCTTGTACTGTACTGTTCTCACTCTGATGCATCCTTCAATCTGGACTCATCAAACCACATGACCTTTTTCCACTGGAAAACAGTCCAATCTTTATGCTCTGTACAAACTGATAGTTGTTTAAGAAATGAGAAACTACTCAATGTAAATAACTTGTTGCAGCTAAAACATTAATAACTGCAGTAACTATCCAATGGAAGGTTCTTATCTTATGAAAAGTGTTGAAAACGCCTTGTGACTACATCTCTTCACTCCAGTTTCCTGAAAAATAACCATTTTAGATATGAGGTTTCCGTCCGACAGTGACGATATGAAAATCAGAAGGCAGTGCAATCATTTTGGGTGACTGAGTTTTGGTTTGAAGGAGAAAACTTGGTGCCATGACAAAGATGTGTATAAACCAGGACTTTCATACTTTATTCAGTGAGTGATACAGTTTGTGGTGATGAGGCATAAATTTGATGGTGTTATTTTGTTTTTTATAGCTGTGAGTGTGTTCTGGAAAACAACTCCCCACTGCTGCCTTTAAAGGTGAATGACACAAAAACAACACATCCATTTCATTTTCACAAACATGAAAAAAGTGCAGTCTGCTGTGAGAGTGCATATCAGAGGAGATTTCAGAATGTGACACTCTGTTTTAGGGCAACCACATAACTTTCGGAGAGCGCTTGTCACATGAATTTTCAACATCAAAATCTCAATGTAGATGGTAGCTTTATAAATGTAGAGTGTGAACTGATCTGGCACCAATCCATGTCTAAACACAGGGGGAAATGCATGAAGAAAGACTGACACTAGTCTTTCAGACCTCAGAATAACGCAGTCTTTTATTGTAATTAAACCCAAGCACAGGATTTTTTTTCTTTTGGGATTTCATGTACAATTAAAAACAACTTGGGTCAGGTTAAATCACCGTATTTGATCTACTGTCTTTTTTATTTGTTTATTCCAAGTTATTTATTTATTTTTTTTACAAATCATCCCTGGCCACTGTTTGCTTCCATGCCATTAAATCTGTTCTGAAGTTTAGTTCCAATTAAAGCCAAGATAATTCTTTAACCTACATTTGAGGTTTCTCTTAGTCATGTCTTCCAAAAACTCTTTGTTTTCAAACTTTATTAATAATAATAATAATAATAATAATAGATTAGATTTCTATAGTGCTTTTCAAGATACTCAAAGCACTTAACATTTTTCATCCATTATTCATTCACTCATTTTCACATACTGGTGGTGGTAAACTACATCTGATCTGAATCAAATTCAATCATTCAATCAATCAAATTTTATTTATAGAGCACCAAATCATAACAAAAGCTATCTCACGACACTACAGAGCTGGTCAAACCAGACTCTCAAGCCAATTTACAGAAACCCAACAGAATCCTCCAGGAGCAAACACTTGTGACTGGTGACAGTGGCGAGGAAAAACTTCCTTTTAACAGCAGAAACCTCGAGCAGACCCAGACTCCTGGAGGATGGTCATCTGTCTTGACCAGTTGGGGTTAAAGAGAGAGGGTACAGGAAGAAAAAAAAGAGAGAGAGATAGGGGGAGATGGGGGGGAAATAGGGGGAGACATATGGATGCACAGCAAACTGAACTAGAACTGTTAGAAACAAGGACAGCTGGTGCTAGTATAATTACCAATAGCTAGAACAAATGTCCATAACTGTTAATACTACCACTACAAATACAAGTATTAACAGTGGATGTACTACTACTGCAACAGTTAGTACAAATAATAGAAACCTCTACCATCTATGTAACAACATAACACAACACTATCACAACTGTATGGATAAATATATGAGGATGATGAAGGCAGGAGAGACGGACCACAACTGCAGGTCCAGAGATGATCCAGGGAAAATCTGTGAGGTGATAAAACACAGAGACTCCAGGGAAGAAGTCAAGTCAGTAACATGTATTTGCTACAGCATGAATAGAAGAGAAGAGGAAGAAAGAGAAGGTCAGAGAAGAGGAGGAGCAGAGAGGAGGAGGAGATCGGAGAGGAGGAGGAGTAAAGAAGCGCTCAGTGTATCATGATGAGTCTCCCAGCAGTCTAAGCCTATAGCAGCGTAACTGAGAGCAGCCTGAGCCACCCTAACTATTCATCAAAAAAGACAGTTTTAAGCCTACTCTTAAACATAGAGAAGGTGTCTGCGTCCTGGACTGAGGCAGGGAGGTGGTTTCACAATAGTGGAGATTGATAGCTTAAGGCTCTAGCTCTAGCAGAGTCAGGGTCTGCTCGAAGTTCCTGCCTGTTTAAAGGAAGTTTTATCTCACCACTGCCACCAGTCACAAGTGTTTGCCCCTGGAGGATTCTGTTGGGTTTCTGTAAATTGGCTTAGAATCTGGTTTCAACCCACTCGATATGTAAAGCGTCATGAGATAACTTCTGCTATGATTTGGCGCTACATAAATAAAATTTGATTGATTGATTGATGGAGATTCTAGGAACCACCAGTAAGCCTGCATGTTGGATTGTATGGAACTAAAAGCTCTTTCAGATAAGTAGGTGCCTGGCCATGAAGGGCTTTGTAAGTGAGGAGAAGTATTTTAAAATCTATCCTAGCTTTTACAGGGAGCCAGTGCAGAGAAGCCAACACAGGAGAAATATGGTCTCTGATACCGTTTCTAGATAGAACACGAGCAGCAGCATTCTGGATTATTTGGAGGATCTTTAAAGACTTTTTGGGACAGCCTGAGAAACGTGAGTTACAATAATCTAGTCTTGCTGTAATGAAAGCATGGATTAATTTTTCTGCATCATTCTGTGTTAAAATATGCCTGATTTTAGCAGTATTAGGGAGATGAAAAAAGACAGTTCAAGAAATCTGTTTTATGTGTGAGTTAAATGCTAGAGCTTGATCAAAAATAACACCTACATTCTTCGCAGTGGTTTTGGGATCCAGGGTAACACCATCCATGGTGACTACTTCGCTAGACACTGCATCCCTAACAGTTTTTGGGCCAAACACAATGACTTCAGTTTTGTTTGCGTTTGACAGCAGAACGTTGTTTGTCATCCAGTCTTTAATATCTTTCATGCACTCCTGTAGATTAGTGAGCTTATTAGCTTCATCAGGATTAATAGATAAATATAATTGGGTATCATCAACGTAGCAATGAAAGCTGACGGAGTGTTTCCTCATTAAGTTGCCTAAAGGAAGCAGGATGTATAAGATAAACAGTATTGGTCTAAGAACCGAGTCTTGAGGAACTCCACAACTAACTGTAGTGCACTTAGAAGATTAATATTTACAAACTGAAAACGATCTGTTACATAGGATTTAAACCACATTAATGCTGATCCTTTAATACCAACTGATTGTTTCAATCGTTGCCGAAGGATGTGATGGTCGACAGTGTCGACAGCCTCTAGGTCTAATAAAAGCAGTATAGAAACAAGACCCGATTCTGAAGCAGTTAGAAAGTCACTGGTAACTTTGAACAGTGCCGTTTCTGTACTATGACGTACCCTAAAACCTGAGTGGAAATTCTCAAATAAACTGTTGGCTTGAAGGACGTCACATAACTGACTACTATTTTCTCCAGAATCTTTCAATATGAATAGAAGATTTGATGTGGGTCTATAGTTAGCTAAAACTGGAGGCTCAAGGCTGGGTTTTTTAAGAAGAGGTTTGATTACAGCTACGTTAAAGGACTGTGGTACATAGCCTGTTGATAATGACAAGTTAATTATATCAAGGAGGTGGGTGATAAGTAAAGGTAAAGCGTCTTTGATGAGCTTTGTTGGAACTTGGTCTAAGAGGCAGGTAGATGATTTAGATGAAGAGACTATCAAAATTAGCTGACTGATTTCTATGGGTGAAAAGCAATCCATAAAACTAGATGGTTCAATGGTCAACTCTGTAGTTTCTGGGTCCGAAGGATTCAAAGGTGGACTAGAATTTGTGGAGGACAAGGGGCCATTAATTTTATCTCTGATGAGCAAAATCTTCCTATTGAAGAAGTTCATAAAATCGTTGCTATGGAGGGTTGCAGCAATACTAGGCTCATATGCACTGTGGTTCTTTGTCAGTCTGGCTACAGTACTGAACAGAAACCTGTGATTGTTCTTATTTTCCCCTATTAATCATGAATAATAAGCTGCTCTAGCAAAACTAAGTGTCTTCCTGTATTGATTTAGATTGTCCTGTCACGCTGAATGGTGTTCTTCCAGCTAAGTAGAATGCCACTTTCTCTCAAGTTTTCGGGTATGCTGCTTTAATTGGTGAGTATGAGAATTAAACCAAGGAGCCCACTTCCCTTTTTTTTTATAATTGTACTTTTTAGTGGAGCAAAAGCTCTAATGTTTTTTTGCAGAGAGTCTGCCATATTATCAACAAACTCATCAACTTGAGATGGACTGAAATTGAATGAGTTGGGGAAAGAATCCGCTGTGTAATTCAGAGGCAAAATTAAATTAAGCGCTGTTCGGATTTCCTCCTTAAATTTAGATATATCATGATCTGATAAATGTCTAGTATAAACATTTTTGGCGGGAAGGGAATCATTGAATAACAAAAATTCTAAAGTTATCAGGCAGTGGTCGGAGAGATGATTTAGTGGAAATACCATTAAGTCTTCAACTTCCACACCATGAGTCAATACAATACATCCTCCTTCTAATGCGGACCTCTGAGGACCGCGTTAAAATCAGCCCTCTAGTGCAGAATTGGGCGAGCTCACACTTTTAACCAACTAGCCCAGAAATGGGATAGCGCATTTTGCGTTGCATTGGGGTTAACGAACTAATGCACAAACGCATTTAGCGTTGCGTTAGTTGTTAACGAACAAAGAGCAAGCCCAGAAACGGGATCGCGCAAAATGCATTAAATGGTCACATTTTGCATTGCGCTGGGCTTAATGATTTAACGAGCTAGTGCAGAAATGAGCCCCTGATTATTTAGGTGACTAGGAGGAGTAGCTTCATTTAAGGACACATACTCCTCCTCACAAAGCCAGGTTTCTGTCAAACAAATAAATCTATGTGATAATTTGATATAATATCATTGATTAATAAAACTTTGGAAGATAGAGATCTAATATCCAGGAGGCCACATTTGATTTTCTTGTGCTTTGTAACTGTTGAAGTATTGGAGTTGATTTTTATTAGGTTTTGATGTACAGCTGTTTTCCTCTTTACTTCAAAAGTATTAACTTTACAAGTTCGAGGGACAGACACAGGGTTAAAAGTGGGTACCTGCTCTTGAAGTGCAGAGAAGTGTATAAGACTGCTACTCTGAATCCCGGTCACAACTCTGGGTCAGGGTTTTGGATCAGTAATAAACATTTCCAGATTTTTACTAATGAGAGCAATGCCATTCCAAGTGGGATGTATGTTGTCTCTCCTAATAAGACCGGGTTTTCCCCAAAATGTCCACCAATTGTCCACAAATTGTATGTCGTTGTCAGGACACCACCTAGACAGCCAGCGATGGCGTGAAGACATGCGACTAAACATGTCATCACTGGTCAAATTAGGTAGGGGACCAGAGAAAACTACAGAGTCCCACATACTTTTATCGTAAGTACACAACAATTCAATATTAATTTTGGTGACCTCCAATTGGCATGTCATTACCCTTGATGTGAATTACTATCTGACAGTATTTACGTTTATCCTTAATCAGCAGTTTTAAATATGATTCAATGTTGCCCACTCTGACCCGCGGAATGCATTTCACTATGGTCACTGGTGTCTCTAACTTCACATTTCATAAAATAGAGCTGCCAATGATTAGAGTTTCTTCCTCAGTGGGTGTGTGGCTGAGTGGTGAAAACTTGTTGGAAACATTAAGTGGTAGGTGGTGAACCCAAGGCTTTCGCCTGCCTCCATGCTTCCTTCGAACAGTCACCCACTGTTCCTGTTCTCCCAGCTGCTCGAGAGCTGCTGGGGGATGGCTAACCTGAGCTGGTGGGTCCACTCCAGCTAAAGATACCTGGGTAGCTGTCACAGCTATCACTTCATTCATGGAGCTGACCTGTGCCTCCAATTAGCTAAACCTTGCTTCCATGGCTGCAAATACACTGCCTTTATTACAAGTACCATTCTTGCTAAAGGAAGAGGAGCAGCTACTAAACATCCCACACTCCAAGCAAGACAGAAAAGGAGAGTGGAAGGGAGAGAGAGTAGCCATATTAAGCTACCATGGATTAGCCAACTGAGACTAAAAGGATCGTAAGACAGTGCCGTTTGAGTGATAGCTTTTGATATCTAGTTGAAGCTCTTATAACGGGTGACTTTCTAATACACAAGCAATCTAGAATGGCACTAGATATTAGCAGTGATTATACTACAACTACGAAGCAATTCACTGCCACAACAAACACACAACAGGAAATGATCCAAGACACTTTTCGCAGTATGTCAGACATCAGAGGAGGACACTTCTGTAGCCACAGCTGCCCTGGGGCAGGCTGACGGAAGTGTAACACCATCCGACAACCACCAAACATTCGTACACATTCATACACCAGTGTGAGTGATTCTGGAGGCATCATGGGTGAAGGACACAGCACATGACTGGGACAGAGCAGAATTTGAACCACCAACGCTGTGGTTATTGGATGACCTGCTCTATCTCGTGAGCTACAGCTGTCTCGCCATTGTTGCTCAACTTTTTCTGCCACCGCTGTCTGCTTGCCATCTTATTCTGGTAGAGCTGTCAGTCTCATCACAGTTGTCCCCTGCCTGCCCTCTCCATGCGAACTCTGAAGAATCTCTGGGTAATGTCTGCCATCTGGAGTCTGATTCTTTCATCATCGCCCCACCTGGCTGTGAAGATCCAGTGGCATTCTGTTCCATCTGCAGACATTAGTGTCTCACTGAGACAGAGAGTGCCAAGTCTGGACGTCACCCAGAGACCGTCTGGGCACATTATTCCCACCTGACCAGTGGCCTCTCCATAACTGGTCACACACAAGAGAGTATGCTCCAGATTCTATTCCCTTAACTAACATTTCTTCTAGATGGCCTCCCTTTCAGCAACATCCATCTGTTCACAAATCATGAGGTTTTGCCAGGTCAGAATCCCTGAACCATATTCTTTGCCTGGTTCCAAGGCTCAAAGGCCCAAAGTGCTTCCACAAGAAACTCTCAGGAAGTCAGTGAGTTTCACAAATCACTGCAGCAGGGATTAAATATTTTACACTGGATACATTTTGCCCTATAGTGATTAATCTTATTTCACCTATAGAGTTTATATAATAAAGTCTACGAGGGACAAATACCTTTAAAATATATCTGAGGAAAGTACTGCAATGTGAGGCAGTATTGTACAAACAAGACACAAATAAAGTCAGAAATAGACATGAACTATCAGTGTGTGACAGGACAGATGACACCACATCTAGACTCTGTAATGATCATGGATCCACTGGCCTTGACCCATGCACAGCATTTTTTTCTGCAGCAAATGGACTACTCCAGTTAACCACATGAAAATTAAATAAGACACACTTTACAGCTAATTAAATGGCTAAGGAGCTCCTTCATGATAATGTAGTAGTTGTGTGATAATATCATTACCATGGATTAGCGTAGCATTTTTCAGTCCTTCATCCTCTGTTTTATTTTTTAGCAGGTAGCATCCAACATTAAAGTGTACCTGTACTGGTCATGCTAATGACATTAGTTGTGCATTGTGCATTACTTATAAGTAAGAGAAGCGCAAATTCAGCACACACACACAAAAAAAATGCCATTAATGCACCACACTGGACATTTTTATTATGTGAATTACCGGTGGGGGTAGAACCTATGGGGTGCAGCCATTACTGGACGTATGTGAAGTACCATCGTTGATTCCAGGTGATCAGTGCAGGTTAAGAAGTAGCAGTCAGTGAGAGAGATTGAGTGGAAACCACATGTTTTTGCTGTTTGTGCAGCCGTAAGCTTTGGACTCTGCCATTGTCCCAGGGACGTGACCCAGCACTGGCCGAAAATTTGTAATCTTAGACTGGTGTCTGCTGCATGGGTCAGTGACCAGTCCGTCACACCCGAGGTAATCGGATAATACAATGTTACTGTATCACTACCGGTGCTGGAACAGCCCGTGAATGAGGCAGCATGTCGCTGACCATGACTGATTGATGGAGCAGTGACTTAGTACTAGCATGTACTTGACAACGGGCTATAACGTATCATAAAATATATAAGTTATAAGTTAATATATAAGTTACTGGATGGAGCCGTTAGTATATGTGATCTTTTGAAATGGCTAACAATGAAAATTCACTACAGGCACCTTTTAAGATACCTTACTGTCACCTACTCTTGAACCAGAATTAATATCCCCTTAACTAAAGAGCCAAGCATGGATAAAAAAGTAAAAGTCCAGCAAAGTACTTCCATGTTTTTTGCAGACGCTGTACTTGAGGGAATATTCATTTGGTTGCAATCTGCAGCTTTACTGTCAGACGTCACTGAATATGACAACCTTTAAGTCTAGTATTTTAAATAAGCATATACCCAGTTGTTTTGTGTGTGATCATATCCTCCATGTGTCTACATGAGGAAAAGACAGGATATTGAACACAGTCTAAAAACTGCAGTGCATATTCAATAAACCATCTGAGATTACTGGTCTTCCCTCCAATCGGTTGGATCATTATATTACAACACACAAACACAAAGAACAAATAAAATAATCTCCAACCCCTCTCGCTCAGTCCACCACCTCTGGCAGCTGCAGCCCTGTGGGAGATGCTTTACAGTTCCCCGTCTGCCAAAACCTACTGTTTTTAAAGAATGTTTTCTTCTTTTTCCACACTGCAGTAAAGACTCTGAACACTTGTCTCAAACTCAGACAGTGTAGTTGCACTTAAACCTTATGTGAGAGTCGTGTAAATATTGGCTGTGTATTTTGCCTCCTCTTTTGTCTTTTGTCACATGTCAGTTTGGATGGTTAATGTTTTGTTGATATTCCTTTAGGATTCTGTCTGGCATTGATTAACTGATGTTATACCAGAAGACACTGTATTGAAAGAATTGTAGGGTAAATAGGTATATGGCTGTTATCCTAAAAGGTGTATAGGTATGTAATTAAAGTATTAAGATAAGGGGGTATTAACAATGTTCCTCAGCTGGAAATCACAGCCTTGGGTGGCTCAATGTTTTAATAAAACACTTAATATCTGGTGAAAGGCAATAAACCTACATATAACAAATAATGTTGTTTTTTTTTCTGCTAATCAGTGCAGTTCCTCAAAGACATGTAGCAGAATGGGAAAACACAGATACTGTGGCAAACAAAGTCAAAGTCTGGGGTAATTATTAATATGTATCTCACCGTTAATTCTGCCATTAATTGTGCAATAGCTGACTCAGTTTTTATTTATGTTAACACTTAAACAGGGCTGTTTGTCTGTTTTGATGGTGTGAGACCTGAAGTAAAGATATTGCTACATCATCTTCTCTTGTTGCAGGTCAGTGAACACTTAACATTACCTGAACAAGTCACATTTCACTATTCCTTTCAGCATCAGAGAGTTTTTGTTCAGTTCTCAGCACACCAGGTCTGAAAGCAGTGAATGGAAGACAGAGTCACTGCTTTGTATCTCAGTTTTTCTGGCTTTTCAGCTGCTCTCTCATTCATTTCTGTGTGTCCTCTTTTTCATGTTCATCCTCTATCCTGTCCCTCTCTCTCCCCCAGGAAATCAAAATTAACAACAAAAACAGACTTTTCGACAGTCTGTTTGGCACAGAGCTTTGCTATAGTTTGGCCAGACAGACATAAGAGTTGGTCACAAGGTTCTTTTCATCCACTTGTTCACAACTTCAGTCTATCCCATCCCAATTAGAGCTCTGTGTAACTCTGTTTGCAATCATTCCTTCTAGGCTTTACTGCACTGTCTACGTTTTAGTCATCAGTCTACAAATCTGTGAAAAATCATGTCCTCTACTTCAGTTAAATTACAATTATTCTTGTGCATATAGGCGTAATTGTTCATATATTCTTTGTTTATTCATTTATGTTTGTGAATCTCAGGCTCTGTGAGGTGGGGTATGTCATCTCAAGGACTGTCTGTGTCATGTTTGTGCAGATGTTCCAGGGTAAAATGCAAATGAGCTATTCAGTAGAAATACTGAAATGTGTCGCAGGTGTACAGCATAAAGTGTATTGTGGTCAGAGGTGTGTGTTTAGATCAGTTTAACACGGCTGCAAATGTGCTCAGCTACTTATAACTAAGACTTAAGAGCACCTTCTTAAATATGGATTAAAATGTTATGATACAACACGATACACTTTATTGTACTGTGGGAAAATTTGTTTTTGGGCTCAGCAAAAGGTTTAAGGTTTAACTTGGATTATTATCCCAGTAGGGAAATTCAGTCTCTGCAATTTACCAATCCTAACACATACACACGCACACACACACACACAAACGAACACACACTACATTGCATTAGCTTTAGCAATTAGCTAAAGTTACTGCTTTAGCTAATTGCTGCCATTGAAAGCTGCCATTAAGAGCATTCAGGGACCAACTCCAAATTTTCATCAACATTACTGTCAGAGGCAACAACAACAGAATTAACCTATATGTACCTGTTTTTAATATAACTGGAGAAAATGAAAGTGAAAGCTACAATCAATGAAAAGTAACTGACAATGAATAGCCTAGATTAAAAAAAAATAATAATAAAAAAAAAATAATAATAATAATAAACCGCATAACTCTTAATGGACAGGTATTCAGACCCTGTATTGTACTCCTGATGATATTGTATAAGGTCTTACAGTGTTAATGATAGCTGCTACATTTAGGGACTCTGTAACTTCTGTTTGATGGTAAAGGGCAGGGCAAGTCAAATTTATTTGTATAGCACCCTTCATACACAAGGTAATTCAAAGTGCTCTACAAAGGCATAGAAACACATAAAAGGATATGGAAACTGTAGACTAATACTAGGACAAAGCAGAATAAAACATTAAACAAAAGTAAAGTGCAAAAAAGATGAAAAAAGGAAAGAAAAAAATTAAAACAAGAATAACAGACAGTTAAAACAAAAGCTAAAAACAGTCTTGATTAAAATTAAGAGTGTAATGTTAAATCAATCAAAACAGTTAAAATTGTGAGTTGCAGTGCAGGTATTGGAACTGAAAAATAAAATATTGGGGTTTGTCAAATACAAGTACATTTCAAACAAGGTACAATGAGATGCATACGGCATGAATATACTATAAGTTCCCGAAAGGGGAAATAGAAGATGAGTGAATGAATAAATATGCATGTAATATACGCACCAAACCAAAAAAACAAACCAAAAAAAAAAACCAGACAGAACACAGAAACCACAGGAGAAAAACAAACAAACAAACAAACAAACAAAAAACACACATGGAGGATGTCATATGCTCTTTGTTTTTTTGTTTGTTTTTTTAACAAATGAGTTTTTAACCTTAATTTAAAAGAACTGAGAGTTTCAGCAGACCTGCAGTTTTCATTCACCATACAGAGCAACATACAAAGAGAAGTTATTTCTTTCATTAACTAGAAGCACTCGGAGAGCGCAGAGCTCCGCCAAGGCTGATCAGTGCCCCCCCCCCCCCCCCGTGGGCCCCCCCCACCCCCGATCACCACCAAAATGTAATCATTTCTTCCTTATCCCATTTCCAACGAACCCTGAAAATTTCATCCAAATCTGTCCATAACTTTTTGAGTTATGTTGCACACTAACGATCAGTGCCCCCCCCGTGGGCCCCCCCCGTGGGCCCCCCCACCCCCGATCACCACCAAAATTTAATCATTTCTTCCTTATCCCATTTCCAACAAACCCTGAAAATTTCATCCAAATCTGTCCATAACTTTTTGAGTTATGTTGCACACTAACGGACAGACAAACAGACACACAGACAAACAAACAAACCCTGGCAAAAACATAACCTCCTTGGCGGAGGTAATAACACACTTTACCACTGATAAACAACAACAGAGAAATACCTATCCCCCCACTCTGTGTGGAAAAAGAGCAACTTCATAATCATGAGTGCTGCAGTTCATTACATACATTCATATTTCTGTTTTTAAAAGACAGACTCTTGTAGCAAAGGTTACTTTTCCACTTCATCTGATGATTGTGATTAAAAATATGCACCAACAGCCCCCCACTCCCCATTCCAACTCGCCCTTGGTCGGAGAGCCCGCACCACCACCACCACCTCTAAAATGAATCCAGTGCTGTTGTACTATGGTCAACTGTCAAATGCAGCACTGAAATCCAACAATATTAGGATAGAGGTTCTGCCACAGTCTGCGTTTAAGCGGATGTCATTAAACACTTTGACCAAAGCAGTCTCAGTGCTGTGGTGAGCTCTTAAACCCAACTGGAAAATAGCTGTTGTTTAGGGTTAAACGTAATTTAACTGTTCAAAGACAGCTTTTTCAATAACTTTGCCTAAAAATGGATTTGATAGAGGCCTGTAATTTTGCATTAAGATTTTGTCCAAATAGTTCTCTTTCAGCAGAGGTTTGATGGGCGCTGTTTTTAATGCCTGAGGGAACATGTCTGTTAAAAGAGATGAGTTTACATTTTGAAAAAAGTGTTTGGCAAAATATCTAGACAGCAGGAGGAGGAATTCGGTTGTTGTATGATATCCTCCTGGTTTCTGAGGTTTACTGGGTGAAACTGTGTCATGCTTTCTAAATTCATTTTAAATGGACGCAGCACACGACCTGGATTCAAAGTTGATGTACTGACTGATTATCTTATTTTCTGGATTTTCTCAGCAAATTCATTGCAGGCTCTGATGGACTGAAGTTCAGGAGCTGCGGCTACAGGAGGATTTGTTAATCTGTCAACTGTAACAAATAAAGCACGTGTATTATTTTGTTTTTGGTGATGAGGTCAGAAAAGAAAGACTGCTGTGCATTCTTCAGTTTTAAATGGTAATTATGAAGTCTTTCCTTGTAGATGTCATAATGGACCTGCAGGTTTGTCTTTCTCCACCTTTGTTTAGCTTTACAACACTCTTTTTTTCCTTCCTGACCAGTAATTTTTTTTCTTACTGGAGATAACCTTCACTTTACTGTGTGCAGTGGAATCAGATATATTTGAAATCTTGAAGTTGAATTGATTTTTCAGCTCATTCACTGAACCACATACAGAACAGCGGACAGATGGAAGAGAAAAACTGATTAAAAATTTCACTTGTGTCTTCTGTGCCAAACCTCTTAGTTCTTATTTTTCTTTGGCTACTTGTGTGCACAGAAATGGAGCTCTCAAAGAAAACACAGGAATGATCACACATGGCAACATCAGTTACAACTACCCTGGAAATATCTAAACCCTTCGAGATTACCAAGTTAAAAATGTGTCCCTTATTGTGTGTAGACGTTATTGTGTCACACTCTTGAAAATTTTGGACTGGCTCAACCTGTGACACAGTTCTTCAGTTCCTTTGTTTTTGGGGTTATCAAAATTGATGTTAAAGTCGCCAACACTTATTAAACACTCATGATCAATACACATCAGAGAGAACAGTTCATTAAAATCATCAAAAAAGTCTGCACTGTATTTGGGTGGATTTTAAACATTCAGTAACATGACCTGAGGAGAAGACTTCTGCTGAAGAGCTAAATATTGAAATGAGGCCCCAAAATAGAGTTGCTTACTCTGGAGAGAGTGTTTAAACAGAACTGCTAATCTTCCACCTCTCTTGTACTCATGTACTCTAGCCTCACTTAAAAACGTGAAGTTGGGAGGAGTAGACTCAATAAGAACAGCTGCACTGTTATTCAGAGCTAACCGGGTTTCTGTTAAAAACACAAAATCCAGACTGTGTTCAGTGATAAAATCATTGATTAAAAATGTTTTTCTTGCCTTTGATCTGATGATTAACACAGCCATCTTGAATGTCTTTGGGCCTCTATCCTCATTCATTTTTGAAAAAAAGCAGTGACTCACAGGGAATGGATATCAGGTTAGAAAGAGTCAACCATACCTGTTGCTTTAAGATTACTGAAACAGGTACCCAATGGTCTCTGATTACTTCTTTGTCTTTCACCTTGCTACTGGCTATTTAGGATCACTGGTATGGTAAAGGAAGTAGCACAGGGTCTGTCCCATCTCTGGTGGACACCAAAAACTCATATTCAGAATGAAGGACATGGGATGGGTCCTCTAAAATTCTATGTGCTCCTTGTAAGATTGTTTTGCAAATGCGGGGGTTAAGGTAAGCAAACCGGTTGCATAAGCAAACCGGTTTCACAGACTGTATAGACCCACTGTGATTTGTGTACAACTTACACCCTGACCTCATCTACACTATTGACAACATGACATGAAAACAAGACCCTAAATGTATTCTTGACAAATTTGCAGGCATTTTTAACCAGCTGTTTTCTTGTCTTTTCTGTTTTCTGTCCGCATCTCGGCTTGTTATTTCTGGCAATAATGTGTGCAGTATTTTCGTCCCGAAGGACTAAGATGCTGCTTTTATTCCTACTTTAATGTGTTGTCGTTTTATAATAGTACACTGTCCATGCCCCCACTTCCGTCTGTCTCTCGATGTGTCTCTCATTCTGTCCCAGTCCCTTATCCAGCCTGTTAATATTGCCTGTAATGTGTTGCTTTCCTCCAGGAGGAATAAGCAGGTAGTTTTATCTAATCCCTGATTTCCCATGTGACTCCCCTCATGCTGTTCATTGAATTCATCCGACTATCCGACCACTTCAGTTTTCACACTGCCACTAATAAGCCAGACCCGCAGTAAGAGCTGCCGGCTTCTAAATGAGCCAAAATAAAGCACACACACACAGATGGAGAGGTACTGTAGCTTATTATGCAAGTCAAATATAAGTGTGTATGTGAGTGTGTGTGAGTGTTGGTAAATTAGGTGATCAGTGTGTTGTGTGTTAGACTACACAGTGCATTGCAGTACATCCATTATAATCTCTTGTTGAAAATCTCAGCAGGCTTCAGTCCCTTAATCCCTCTTTGATAAGGCTAAAGTAACACCATTATTCTGGAAGTTACACGTTCTTTTACCTTCGGTGGAAAATCCTTTGGAAGTATTTTATCAGGTGTGGAAAGGTCAATGTCAATAGAAAACACTATTAAAGTACTTTCTGTTTCCCAAAAAGGGAAGAGTGTTAAGTGGAGAGGCTATTTCTGACCACTTAACACAACCTGATAACAACAAAAAGTCTAAGAGGTACTCATCGATCTTGTCTCTCCATCCAACCATCATAAAATGGGACACACACAAAAAAAAAAATACATCTAACAACATTCAGCTTCCCTTAACCCATAAAGACCCAATGCTACTTCCTCCTTCATCCTTAAGTGATTTATCCCCATTTATTTTAATATTATCCTCTTTACTTTGTGTATTGTTCAGTGTAAATAATGCACTTTCCTATATTTAATATACTAATCATCTAGATGTAGATGATGATTTTATATCAGAAATGGAAATAACTGAAGAAAAGTGGACTTTGTAAGTAAAATCTATCATTAATTTAACATAAACCAAGTGTGTCCATCCACTGTCATTGATCAAACTTCATGGGTTTTACTGGCAAATCGATGTTGTAGAAGATGACGATGTTTCCATGGTAACTACGGAGCCTCTGAAGGTCCAAATGGGTCATATCTAATAACCATGAAAAGATGAATAACTGCATTTTACACCAATTATTTACATGTATTGATGGGATTAGTGGATCAACAGTTATTAAATATTTTATATCAGTAAATGGTTTTGGTCAGTGATGGCTGTTTGGGTCTGCATGGGTTAAACTGATTTTTTTCTCAACTGTGTCTTTATCAGCACAAAGATAACAGCATAATTCCTTCAAGAATGAGCTCTTTTTCTGATTCACCGATGCATTAAAATTTGTCCTTGTAGGAGAAAGGTGCAATCTCACCAGATCACCTGGCATTTAAGAGAATTTATTCTCCAACATCAACAACATCTGCCAGAATCATTAAAACACCATAATGCTCAGAGTTAAGGGGATGAATGCTCCCAACGATTCACAAACACACAACCGAGAAAACATGTACTTTCACAAAACACGTCATTTTCCAAACAGCTGTGCACCAGTATTTGTGCATTAGCACATGTAGTGAAACACTTAAGTGGATTGAGAGGGAAATTCATTTTAATAGTGGTTCTACGCATAATCTTTTCTTTTGTAGTTTCAATAGAACACATTCTAATAATCTACAATTACATGACAATGACAGTTTCCTATATATAAAACACCTGTTGCAGAGAGACCACAGCATGAAATAAGCTGGCAACGATACACAAACACACCTACACAATTTAGTTGACAGTGATTTGCGTAATCCAGTTTGCTTACAGTATAATGTATATTTATATTTGGTATAAAGTTGCTAGTTTAGAGGCTTGTGGTGCTGACAGAGAGACAATCACTGTAGCTCTGTATTTACTGAAGTGTCTGTGTGCACTTTGTGGGTATTCATTCTGAATCCCAGGACAATGGTTAACTCAACATTTTTTTACAAAGAGATGAGGTTCAAATATGGTTTATGAATGAACTTTATCAATATGCACAGCTTGGCAAAAGAAAATTCCCCACCTGGATTTAACTAAGCAAAGATGTAAGAGCATTTTATTGGATAATTACTGCAGTGATTAAAGTGTTTCAGCTGCAACATGTTGTTTAGCTCTCACTGATAGCTTCTCATTTCGTAAACATCTATTTATTTGCACAGAGCATAAAGATTAGACTGTGTTTCAATGGATAAAGGTCATGTCGTCTGATGAGTCCAGATCAACCTGGTTCCAGAGTGATGGGTGCATCAGGATGAGAAAAGTGGCAAATGATGTGATTACCCATCATGAATAGTGCCTACAGTACAAGCCTTTGGGGGCAGTGTTATGATCTGGGGTCAGTTCAGTTGGTTCAGGCCTAGATTCAGCAGCATTACGCATCTATAAAATCAGTTAACTAACTATCTGAATATACTGAATGACAAAGTCTGAACATCAGTGAATTTTTTTATTTGCTGATGATAGATAGATAGATAGATAGATAGATAGATAGATAGATAGATAGATAGATAGATAGATAGATAGATAGATAGATAGATAGATAGATAGATAGATAGATAGATCTTTTATTGATCCCGAGGGAAATTCAAGACATTCCAAGATGACAACACCAGGATTCTTTGGGATCAAACATTGAAAGAGTGGTTCAGGGAACATCAGTAATCGCTTTCATCAGTCCAGACCTGAACCCCACTGAGACTCTGAGAGATGTGCTGGAGAAGATATTTCTTAAGTAATTTGTCACCATTTATAAAATCACATATTTTCCAATATTTAATTTACATCATTAACTAAACATAAAACAAGTGTCTCCATCCACTGTCATTTATCAAACTCCATGGGTTTTACTAGTGAATCAGTGTTGTAAAAGAAGTTGGTGTTTTCACATTCACTATGAAGCCTCTGACTGCCCCAAAAAATGGATCATATATGTTGACCATGAAAAGATGACGAACTGCATTTTACACCAATTATTTACATGTGTTGATACAATTAGTGGAGAAGAATTGTTGATACAATTAGAAGAAGAAAGGTGGAGATAGGCATTATCACAGGGTGCACTATCTCAGTGACTCTCTTCACCTTGGCCATGAATATGCTCATCAAGGCTGCCGAGCCGGAGTGCAGAGGGCCCCGAATGAAATCCGGACAACGACAGCCACTCATCAGGGCTTTCATGGACGACCTTACAGTCACCACGGAATCCATTGCAGGCTGCAGGTGGATTCTAAAGGGACTTGAGAAGCAGGTGGAGTGGGCCCGGATGCATTTCAAACCTGCCAAGTCTAGATCCATGGTGCTGAGGAAAGGAAAGGTAGAGGACAAGTTCAGGTTTTACATCGCAGGCACAGCCATTCCAACGATCACTGAGAAGCCAATCAAGACCTTGGGCAAGGTATTTGACAGCTCTCTGAAAGACAGAGCATCCATCCAGTCAACCTGCTCTGAGCTGGATGGCTGGCTGAAGTCTGTGGACAAGTCCGGCCTACCTGGAAAATTCAAAGCCTGGGTCTACCAGCACGGCATTCTACCCAGGATCTTGTGGCCCCTCCTTGTCTATGCCGTCCCGATCTCCACAGTAGAGACCCTAGAGAGGAAGGTTAGCAGCCACCTTCGGAGATGGCTAGGACTACCAAAGAGCCTGAGCAGCATTGCTCTTTATGGGAACAACAACAAACTGCAGCTGCCCTTCAAATCTTTGGAGGAGGAATTCAAGGTGACGAGAGCCAGAGAAGTGATGCAATACAGGGACTCAAGCGATCCGAAGGTGGCCAACGCTGGAATATGCGTGAGGACTGGTAGGAAGTGGAGGGCAGAGAATGCCGTCTTAGAGGCAGAGGCAAGGTTGCATCATAGGGGCCTTGTGGGAGTGGTCACACGGGGACGTGCAGGGCTGGGATCCTTTCCAACTCCTGAGTTAAACACCAGAGGAAAGGCGAGGAGGCACCTCATACAGGAGGAGGTTAGAGCCACAGTGGAGGAGTCAAGAACATGCAGGGCAGTGGGGATGAAACAGCAGGGTGCGTGGACAAGATGGGAGAATGTGGTTGAGAGGAAAGTGACCTGGGCTGAAATCTGGAAAGCCGAGCCTCACCGCATTAAATTCCTAATCCAGGCAGTTTATGATGTGCTTCCAAGTCCATCGAACTTGCACTCATGGGGCCTGGCAGAGTCACCAGATTGTCCTATGTGTTCTAAGAAAGGAACCCTAGAACACATCCTCAGCTGCTGCTCTATGGCACTTGGAGAAGGGCGGTACCGGTGGAGGCATGACCAAGTCCTGAAAACCATCGCTGAAGCCATCAGCACTGGAATTGAGCGGGCAAAACGGTCCCGTCCCTCCAAGAAAACTATCACCTTTGTCAGAGCTGGGGAGCAGGCAATCCCGGCTAGAAGACCACCAGCTGGCATCCTGACCACCGCAAGAGACTGGCAGCTGCTGGTGGACCTCGAGCGGCAGCTGAAGTTCCCCAGACATATAGCTGCCACCACCCTACGCCCAGACATCGTCATACTATCAGAGGCCACCAAGCAAGCCGTGCTGCTGGAGCTGACAGTCCCGTGGGAAGATCGGATAGAAGAAGCCTTTGAGAGGAAGCTCTCGAAGTACACAGGACTGATCAGTGACTGTCAACAGGCTGGTTGGAAGGCAAGGTGCTTCCCAGTGGAGGTGGGATGCAGGGGTTTTGCGGCTCAATCCTTGGCCAGAGCCTTCAGTAACCTGGGCATCGAGGGAGAGAGTAGGAGGAGAGCCATCCGCAATGCCACCGAAGCGGCAGAGAGAGCCTCAAGATGGCTGTGGCTCAAGAGAGGAAAACCATGGAGCCATGGTAGCTAGTTGCCATCTGGACACAAGCCGGGGTCTGATCAGCCCTGGCTGGGTCACCTGGATGAGGGTGTATGATGTTGAAAGACCCGAAACACCCAGTGATTCCAGGAACATCACTGAAGATGTGTCCAGAGGCATCAGTAGATGTATTCCCACAGTGGATCAACAGGTATTAAACATTTTAGATCAGTAGATGGTTTTGGTCGCTAGTGGATTTTTAGGTCTTTAAGGGTTAATGCAGCTATAGATGGGAGTAAATGTTACATTATTTATTGTGATATTAAAGCTGCAGGAGCTGAAAGTAAAGGAAAACCCACCAGAACTTTGAAGTCCAAGTCAAAAGACCAAGTATAAAGATGTCCTGATTCCATTACTATGTGGAGGTCAAAGTCGAGTCACATCTGACTGACTCACAACAACTTATTTACCTGTCCTACCTGTCTGGCAACACCCAAGACCTTTTAGAATTCCAAGGGGTTAGAATACTTTTTTCCTGTCTGTCCACTTACATTACATAATGCTAGAAGGTAATTATTGGATTTGTGCATAAAACTGCACTGCATATTTGAGTATATTTTGGACATTACACCATTGTTAAAATTTGTCAAATACCTATTTTCTCTGCTTGAAAATTCATGGTCATAGTGTAGGACAAATGCATGATAAACTGTCAGCAGTGGTCAAAGAACTATTAGTAACTCCAATAAAACTACGATTTTAACGAGAAACTCCTGCTGCATCTCATTGAAACAAAACTAAACATGCAGAACAGGTAACTGGAAGGTCACTTAATCGTTTTGTTAATGAATAAGCTACAACTGCCTCGGAAATACAGGAATTTAATCATTGGTAAAGCATGCATCATCATTCTAAGTACTTTATTTGCAGATGCATCTCTGCAATTTACGCAACACAGGGGTACAGAAAAGCATGAATGATGAAATCATGGTGAAGACAAAGTAGAGGATGGTGCATGTGGATAAAGACTGAATGTATGTGCATGCAATTTATTCTACAGTAATGTTTGAGTCAAACTGGATATAATCTGCAACACACATACATGCATACAGCCAGTCTAAAAAGATCAGAGTTTATGAACCTGACACTGAATATCTGTGCATGCTGCCTTTTAAAGCTACTTGAGGTTTAATAATTGTCCTTAGTTCCTTTATCATGAGATATTTTGGCAGGTAGGACCAAGCTGCTTGGGCTTTAGAGAACACAGTTCAACTTTTCATGAATGGAATGAATAGTGTTTATTATTTCTTCCCCCAGGAATTGCATTGTCTGGTTTTGAGCAGTGAGAGTAGAGCTTTTATTTTTGCAATTGCTGTAATTCAAAAGAACCTTTCAAAAGAACACACTTGGAGTGTGACTTGTTCTCTCTGTTTTCAGCTAAGTGAGTTCAAAATGGTAATAGCAGGTCAGTCAGGACTGGCTGTTTGCAGCAGGAAGCCTAATTATCATAAAGAGTTTAAATGCTGAATGTGTTTCAGAGAGAGGTTTAACAAGCTGATGAGACAGTGCAGACACGACCTGACCTCAGTATTACAATCCATCAG
Organism: Sphaeramia orbicularis; assembly: GCF_902148855.1. Classification (NCBI taxonomy): domain Eukaryota; kingdom Metazoa; phylum Chordata; class Actinopteri; order Kurtiformes; family Apogonidae; genus Sphaeramia; species Sphaeramia orbicularis. The sequence continues at coordinate 63,571,684 of NC_043968.1, read as the reverse complement.
AAATAAATTAGCACAGTGAGCATGTGTCTGTGTGTCCTAAAGGAGCATTATGAATCTGCTGGAATTCAGCCTAAAGGGAGTTATGTAAATAAAATGGCAAATTCTACCATTAAAACCTCTAAAAGACAACTATTTACCACTAAAAATGAAGTCTTTTCTGGTTGCTGAAGTCCGTGCATGACTGAAACATGTCACAAGTTTCATAATTGTCCTAAGCATGTTTCAAAAGGAGGTTTTTCCTTGCCACTGTTACCAAGTGTTTGCTTCTGGAGGATTCTGTTAGGTTTCTGTAAATTGGCTTGAGAGTCTAGTTTCAACCAGCTGTATATGTAAAGTGTCATGAGATAACTTTTGTTATGATTTGGCGCTTCATAAAGAAAATTTCATTTGATTTGATAAGCTCAAAAATCCTGCATAGGTTGAAAGACTTAACTCAGGGAATAACAAGATCCTCTAAGGCCTTAAATTATAATTTTTCACAGAGAAAGTAGATAGCTCTGGGGAGAGCGTGTTGAATATGTGTATGAAAAATACCATTAAATGATGCTGTTTCTTGAGCATCATAGCTTACCTTGTCCTATGCTTAATTAAGAGATCCGCAGTGAACATTAAAGTGTTTACTAACTAACCCTGGAGGAAAAGCATACAGAGACTAATCCAAATTAATCTCAAGGAATTCATTTCTCTAATGAGATGCACTGGGAATATCTATCCTCTATTTTATTTAACTTTATATAAATTATTAGCATATGTGTTTTCCTTAGAGCACAGCAAATATATCTGTAGGTTGATCATTTTAACATTAATCATGTGCACTTTTAGTTTTTCCAGTTCACTGTACACACTGCATTTTTGCCCTTTGACCATCCATATCATGCATTCAACATTTAGATGAGTTCATGCAAATCAGTTATAGACAAACAGTACGTATTACAAAAGAGAAATTTAGGATAAAATAGCAGTGTTTTGTCATAGTGAACCATTTCTTTAATACTCCAAAAACACAAGAATCCTCACCACTTCATGTTCTGGTGTTGTTCCTCCTGTTTGATTTTAGCAGGTTCCATTGTCTGGGTTGAATTGCCTGAGGGGTGAGCTTTAGGCTTTTACACAGGAAGCAAAAGGAGAAGCATAGACAGGTTGGTATTTACCCAGAAGCACCTGGGCACTGTTTATATTGTTGTGTAGAGAACAGAGTTGTGCAAGTTACTTCCAAACTATAATCTATTACAGATTACTTGTTACTGTTCTTTAAAAGTAATTCCTTACCTTGAGTTTGCATGTTCTCCCCATGTCTGCGTGGGTTCTCTCCGGGTACTCTGGCTTCCTCCCAACATCCAAAGACATGCACTGATAGGTTAATCAGTTAATCTAAATTGCCCATAGGTGTGAATGTGAGAGTGATGGTTTGTCTCTATATGTCAATCCTGCGGTGAACTGGTGACATGTTCAGGGTGTACCCCGCCTTCGCCCATAAGTAGCTGGGATAGGCTGCAGTGACTCCCGTGACTATATTGAGGATAAAGTAGGTTCAGATAATGAAAATAATAAATGAATGAATGAATGCCTTACCTTACATTATTACTGTCTCAGAATTGTAATGTGTTACATGACTCCTGTATTACTTTTGAGTTACATTCAGACTTTTGTCATAAATGATGCATACCCCCCCAATACAAGAAGATAGGAGAGCCTTTGGACGCATAAATTTCCGCTCCGAAGTATATGTGGACGGATAGCTCAGTAAGTAACACAATGGTCTATGATGTCCGAATCCCAGCAAAAAGGCTGGCATTTTCAGCATTTTACATGTTCAAACAGGGGCACAGCGCTGAGGACACCGGTAGATAAATCTGAAATCAATAAAGAATTCTAACTAGTCATAGAAACATTAGTTTACCTTGTCATTGCTGATTACAGGGATCATGTTAACTAGCGTCTTGAAAGCAGGGTTAGGGTTAGTAATGAGCATACGTCCATGTGGCCAGTGTACTGTCTTCTGCCATCTTCACCCATTGTCTGAACACCAACAGGAAATAGAACTTTCCTGATGCCCTTTTGATTCCTTAAGTTCTTGTGGTCTTGCTATTTTTTTTTTTTTTTTTTCATTTAGGCAATTAAATTATGGACGAACAATGTTACAATGCAAGCACTACTGAACATGTACAGAGTGAAACATTACTGAAAATTGATTAGTAATGCCTTACGCTACTGTGTTACGGCAAAAAGTAATCATAAGTGTTACTGTAATACATTACTTTTGTAACGTGTTACTCCCAACACTGGTGGAAAACCATGTAAGTCAGGTAACAAGATACTAGTTTGTAGTACATTGAAATCAGAGCCCATGATGTAGGCATGAGGACAGGCTAACTCTACAAAGAAGATGGGAAAGTTTGTGTTATTTCTTTTACTCTTCTCATCAGGAGGTGTCAGTTTCTTGCAGCAATGAAAAACACCCCACTGACACACTGCAGAGAAGCACCATGTGACCACTAGACACTCTTCAAGTTTTTTGCTTTGCAGATATCAAACAGCAGCTCCCTAGATCTTTAGTTGGAGTTTTATTCAATTAGCTTGGACAGTTTTTGTTTGAAAGTCAAGAGTCTCTCATCGGGGCCTTCCCTCACTTCGAACTCCTCCAAACACTGCACCATGCCAATTTACTGTCCTTGCCTCAGGTCAGAAAAAGATGAGGCTCCAGCTGATGTAGAAATAATGAAAAAAAAAAAAAAAACACATGCAAAAACTGATGAAAAATAATACCCAAATAGAAAATAGAAATGTCACAAATATAAAGAAGAAGGATTATTGAAAACATGACCAGTCTATTGTAATAAAGTACAACAGCTTTTTTTTTTACACTGTTCCTTATGAATGCTGAAAATTATTACTTGATTCTGTTCAGGCTTGAAAGCATTAACAGTGCAATCCACAAAAGGATTGTGTAGCTTTGGTGCATGCAAATGAGTCACAAATATTGCATGTATAACACAAAGCTCCCAGACAGAGTAAAATTTGCTAAGCAGATATCACCAAAGTCATTTGCATGGATGTAAATTAGGGAATACACACATTCAGCACAAAATCGGTCGCTTTCAATGCAAATAAACCTCTGTGCAAAAATCATCTAATTCACAAAAGACCAACGCAAATTGCACCACGCAGTTTGGTTGATGCAGTTTCCGTTAACTGTGCAAACTCCATCCTAGCCCACTGTTTCTCTCCATATATCTCTATAAATCTTCTTCATGTGATGCTTGAATTGATACTGAATTAATGTTTAATCATCTCAAGCACAAAATGATATATAAAAAAATTGAATACTACCTATCCACATATGCTTATCTTGCATTTCCAGAGTTTAACAACTGCAGAACATGCAACATTAATGACCATCAGATCCTGACTGATCTATAGCTGCCGCACCAAGTGTAAAAGCACAAAACCTCGACTGGGGCTCAGAGATGCCCTGAAACACATCTATATAGAGAACAACACATATAGAAGCCCACACACTGGTTATAGAGAGTTTTGTATGTGCATCCCTACCCATTAAAGGAGCACAATCTAAGTTTTTTCTGTTTTTTCATTGTCATTATACACCGATCAATAGCTGAAATGCAGACAAAGACCTGAAGCACTAGAAACTGGTGCAAAACAAATTGCACTAAAGTATAAAACTTTATGGGTGTGTTTGTGCTGGCAAATCGTTAGTGCAAAACCTTTGTGAATATGTGTTAAAAAAAAACAAAAAAAAAAACAGATTGTATGTGCAAATGCCTCCTGTGCAATTAACTGGTGCAGGCTGTCCTTTGTGGTTGTGGTCTTGAGTTTGAACCACAGCTTCTGACACCCTGAGGCACTTTGTAAAAATGGACTTCTGTGAATTCTTCAGGTGATGTATCGATTATATGACTGAAATGTGCAAAACACTTTTTTAATGAAACTTGTAATATGTTTTTTCAGTAAATAAATCTCTGACTCTTTTTTTTCTCCTTTTTAAATTAATATAAAACATCTGTTAATGCAGAACACTTAAAGTGTTTAAACTGTCATAACTTAACTGAATTTAATATTAAATTTTCCCACAGATACCCACCTAGTGCTTTCTGCTGCCATGCTAATATGAAAGTGGTGAAAGCACATCCACACTTACAATGTGTAACAACAGCAGGGTCTACTGTTAAGGTCTTTAAACATTAACAGTATTTTTTGCATAATTAATTCACTTGTCAATATGTTTCCTCAGCCTCTTGTTTTTTGGGGGTTACTTTCATACAGAATGCAAATACTAGGTGAAAAAGCAAAATACTTATCAGAACAAGAGTGATTTTTCTGAGCTTTTGCACTGTGAATAAAAACAGCAAGCACTTGTCACATCAACAAGGATTAGTTTTGTGCCAGACAGGATCAGCATCACCAAACAGCTGCAATGGTAGAATAGGGAGGTTCTCCTGTAATGTTAATGTCATATGAGGCAAATACTGTCTGCGCTGCATGTCTTTATTTCTAAGCAACAATCCAACGGAACAGATACTGGAACTTATTGGACCACACACAGGCTTTATACGAGAGCTCTCAATAATGACTGATCTATTATTATTACTGAAGAATGAACAGACGTCAATCTTTTTGTACATTTCATTAAAACAGCTTTGTATATGGCTTTTTCACATTCAGGTCTGTTTTTCTCTAGTTGCCTTTTCACACATATAGCACACAACAGGGACTGTCCCCATGAGGCATCTTTTCACTTAATTATGAATACTCTCTTTAGTTTGGAATGCATATAAATAGTGAGTGAATACTCTGTGATGTCACCCATTGGTTTGTGAACCTTTGAAACAAGTGGAGTTGGAGAACAGTGCAGGATGAAACTGGAACATACTGGAAACTTTGAAGAAATCCACTGATGGTGTAATAATTAATGCCATCAAGTCATTTCAGCTGCTGACCCGTGTTTGATAACAGTAAGATCAGTTGTGAAATGTATAAACACACTAATTATGACTACCTGAGCTTATTATCAGGCTAGCTGACAGATCATATAATTCAACACAAAGCAATGCTAACATTTGCTAATGCAGCTAACGCAAACCAGTTATCGTAATTAACCACCAGTAAACTTCATGACAGTATCCTCTGGTGGTCTTGTTAGTGCAACTCCTTAAACACAAGTATGGCAAAGCTGCCAGTCAAGGAGAAAAATGAGTTTTCAGTTAACTGAAGCTCTGAATATCTAATTTGGGAGCTAGGCTAACACTAGTGTCAAATGGGAACTAACCCTTTTGGAGCCAGCTCCCTAGTGGACATTCAGTTTACTGCAAGTTTTGACATTGGCTTCACTTTTCAGCCTGGAGGTAGTCACTTGGACATGACATACAGGTGAAACAACTCTTCAAGCTCCTGTTTGATGATGCTCACTCTTATAAGTGTTTCTCTCTGTGATAGTGATAGTGTTGCCATCTGTCCCAGAAAATTTCTAAATTCTCCCGGGACACGGACTATCCCAGTTTTTAATGGACTTTGTTTTTTTTCTCCAATCAATCTTATTAAAATACATAACATTTAGCACATTTAATATATGAGGCACATAATTTCTAAAAAAAAAAAAAAAATGTCGACCAGTGAAATCAGTGCATACATTCTGCAAAAGACAATTCTGTTGCATTGGTCGGATGTCTAAGGGACATTTTTGTTCATGCAGGTGGGCTGTGGTCAAGGAAGTAGGTTTGATTTTGACATTGGTGGAGACACAAAAGTGCTTCAAGGCAGCACTCCTGAAAGTTGATGGTTTTTTTGCATTTGCAATCATAATTTCACGTCATGTAGAACTGATCAAACAAGCAATCATAGTCAGAAAAAAAAGTCAGTAATTGACATGTTTATAATGCATATCTGAATATCTATAGACAATATAAGAATTTAATGCGTTCTGCAAAGTTATTCTCCTGACTAACATATCCATCATTATTTAACCTCACCTGTGAATTTACATCCTCTCCTCCTCTACCTCCTCCTGCCTCTCCTCCTCCAGCCTCTCCTCTTAATCTGCTCCAGCCTGTCCTCCTCTACCTCCTCCTGCTTCTCCTCCTCGACCTCTCCAGCCTCTCTACTGTCTCTACTGATGCATGACATATGAACAGATAAGGGATACAATGATCATACAGTTTGATGGTAGAGTTATTGCCTGAGCAAAAAAGGCTTTTATTTTCAAATATTACATGTAATTTATTCCTCCAAAATATGGATAAATTCACATCTAGAATCACATTTAGAATCTGAGGTTTTATTGTAATTTTATGGAGCCGATTTAGGGCCATAAGTTTTGTATATGAAGATATAAAATTTGAAACTGAAAATTTAAGTTTTGATCTTGAATTTTGACAAATACAACAATGTATTCAAATTAAAAATAAGTATGAAAAGTTTTTTCAGGTTAAATAAAATTTTGATTAACTTCAGTAATTTCTTTTGAATAAATTAATTATTTTCACTTTCATATATATATATATATATATATATATATATATATATATATATATATATATATATATAAATATTTGAGGTTTTATTTTTCTTAGCTGCATGTTTTATCTTTTTCAGATCCAGATCTTTGTTTTTAACGGTTTCAAGTCTTATGTTTTCACTTTCAGAACTTTTTTTTGCTTTCAGATCCTTTTTTCAGCTTCAGATCTCCTTTTTTTTGCTTTCAGATCTCTTTTTTTTTTGCTTGTTCAACTTTTGGCCCTGATGTAGCGTGGAGGGCGTGGTCTCAACTGACAGGGGCATGGAATCATGACAGCATGACAATAATCTTAGGGACCTTCCCGGTTCATGTGGCCTTCAGAGTACGTAGGACCTAAAACGATTCAGACTCAACACTTTATATACACTATATTCACGTTACTGGTAGTGAAAAAACTCATGCCAGTGACAAACCTACATTTAAAAAGCTGTTTTAGACAGTACTGAGCACCATTTGCGGTATAAGAGTAATAAATTATGCCAGATTATGCAGATAAACAGTCACACATTAAATACACAATATTTCCGATTTCCACATAGCACAGTGAAGGCAAGTCAGTTTGTGGTTAACTTCCTGCTCCAGTCACAACAGCAGGGAAATGAACAGATAATAAAACTCAGCGCTTCGACTGTCAGAAAAAGGAGTAAATCTAATACGAGGGATACTTTTAAGTTCCAGAGAACAGTGGGTGGCTCCAGTGAACACTGCTGTGACACTGCACTGGATCGAGTCGCGTTCCAGTTCCGTTCTCGGAACCGGTTCTGTTTAAGGATTGTGGAACTAGTTTTGTTTACAGAACTCACAATCAAGCCGTGCTCCGACCTCTAAGCCCCGCTTAGCGGCCTCAAAGCCCTGGCTCCTGTGGGGCTCAGAGGGGCTGTAAACTGCAGTGAACTGGGAGACCGAGCTGCACCTCCACGGACCTCAGATCTAGTTCAATTCTACGCCTCTGGCAGTGGTATGTCGCGCCATCGATTTGTCCAGGTTTTTTGTCAGACACAGGTGGCAACCTTGGATGGTGAAATATTTTATGATAGTAATGATAAAGAATATTTTAGATACATCTACAGTGTTGATGAAAGAGCACAAGACATTAGCCCTTAGATGCATAAATGGGTCATAAATGACCTGGTGAGGTTGTTTTTTTGCAATATCTTTATAATAAAAAGTTGCTAAACCAAAGGACTTACTCACTCACAAAATGGATGTTGACATTGTTCTGTCGCTGTTACAGGCTATACTAGCGTGTTGACCCTTAGGGACCCATGGGTTCTAGATGTGGTTGTTTTTATGCTGGGGAGAGCTGACTTTTGGAAAAAGATGTTAGTCTCTATTTTATAAGCACTGATGCTAAAATACTATTATATACATACCTGATCAAAATTTTAAGACAAGAGGAAAAATCGCATAAGTTTACATTTCGCTATGTTGGATTCTTAGATTCTTAGAAGGTTCTAAGTAGAGTTTCAAAATGCAAAAAGAAATGGGAGTGAGAGAAAAAAAAAATTGTGTAAGCAATTTATTGAAAACAACAATTAAACTGAAATAGGCTGTTTATCAGCCGATCAAAAGTTTAAGACCACAGCCTTTAAAAGCCAAAGTCTGTACAAAAATGTGGATTCAGTGTCATTTTCTGTCAGTTATTCACACTGTCATGACCTCCCGATGGCAAGGTCAGATTGTTGAGTGCATAAGCAAAGCCTCTCACAACACACCATCAACACTGCTGTGGTTGGACGCTCCAAGATCCTGAACCTGGTGCTTTTTCCTTCAATGGAACATTGGAGCTACAGGTTGTGCAGGAGCATCAAATGGCAGCTGCCTATGTAGAGATATTGCAGCAGACATCCCTCATGACTGAGGGCCCCGTCTGTGTGATAATGACTAGGTTTAAAAACAGGACAACGCTGCAGTTCTCAGTGCCCGCCTGACAAAGGACTTCTTCCACAGGAAAAACGTCAGTGTTTTGGATCGTCCTGCATGTTCCCCTGTTCTAAATCCAGCTGAGAACATTTGGGGATGGATTTCAAAGGAAGTTAACAAAAATGGACATCAGTTACAGACAGTGGATTCCCTCTGTGAAGCCATCTTCACAACTTGGAGCAACATTCCCACTAGCCTCCTGGAAACACTCCCATAATAATAATAATAATAATAATAATAATAATAATAATAATAATAATGATCAGCCATTCCAAAACAAATGTGTGAGGTAATCAGCAAGAACAGAGGAGCTACTCATTACTGAATTCTTTTTTGATTTTTTTTTTTTTTTTTTTCTATTTAAGAAGGGTTTAGGGACTGTGGTCATTTGATCGGCTGATGAACAGCCTATTTCAGTTTATCTGTTGTTTGCAATAAATTGCTTTTTTTTTAAGTCTCACATTTCTTCATTACGCATTTTGTAACTCTGCTTAGAACCTTTTTAAGATCAAAAAGTGCAAAATGTGAATGCTTGCAATTTTTCATCTGGTCTTAAAATTTTGATCAGGAGTGTATTTTGCTTTTCAAATGCTTAATATATTTTGAAAAACATTTTAGAATTGTAAAAAAAAAAAGAAAAAATATTTCAAGCATAAAATATTTTTCCAAGCCAAAATATAATACAAATGATTGTTTTCAACATGACAGAATGACAAAAGTAACATAAGAACACATTGATTGTAACACGGGTCATTTCTGAACCATTTGTGGAAGACTATAAAGTCCAGACACTTGTGTATCTAATGGTTAAGGAAGGAGATACAGGAGTTTTACAACATGTGATGCAGTGATGTGGTCTAAAGACCTACTGCCTCTGATTTTATTTAGTTCTTTTTATCCATGAAAGATAATTAAATAATCAACATGCTGTCTTGCATGTGAATAGGTCAGACATCTCCTTTCGCTGTTCATACATGAGCTCTCCCAGACAATGTTCACAGGAATGTCAGAGCCCACTTATATCTTTTGTCTGTATGTGTTCATACATCCAAGGCTGTGCGTTAATTCTTCAGTGAACCTCAGGTGGAAAAGGCACTTTAGACACAATACACACACAAGTGGACACACACAAACCTGTATGTCAATGCATAAGCACACTTTAAGTCCATCTACACAAACACAAGAATATATAGTATATACATTTTTAAAAGGACATTCATATAAAAGATTTTGTGAATGGAATAGACATTTAGGGTCAGTTTCCTTGAGCAGAAGTCTGGATGTGATTGTCTGATTGTCCGCTGTGCTCTTTTTGCATGCACACAGTTATCAACACACAGACACACACGGTAGAAGGTATAAGGTCATTCTTTTCTAATACATCTCTGACCTGTTTTGGCTTCTCCTTTCCTTGTCTTTGTATCCATTTCTGTCTGTGTATTTCTGCTCTTTTCTCTTCTATTCAGCTCGTCGTTTGCCTCTGCCCCCATGACCCTGTACATTTTTTCTGCACCTGCTCTTACAACACCTTTAGCCTGTATATTTTTATAGTTTGTCTCCTATTCCACACTTCATCTTGTGCCACAATTTCACAGCCATCTGCAATGTTTTCAATGATTTCAAAAAATAAGAAAAAATACTACTGTAGTCAAACCAAATATTTCAGACCTTAGGATATTTTCATTTTCAACACAGTCACCCCATAATATGATGAACAATTATTACTGGAAGCTGTAATTTGAAATTAGAGAACAGAGGAAATTGGAGTCTGGAGCTTTTCTCTAATTCTTAACTACAAGCTGTTGTTATGATTCCATGAATCATAATAACAAATGAAAAAGTTGCAAGAAAATTCATAATCTTATTTATGTCAAATCCTGTCAGTTGTCTCTAAAAATGTGTGTGCAAGCAAAATTATTTTGTGGTAGGTGGTCAAAATAATTAATATATTATGAGTCTCAGCTGGAACTAGACTGAGACACTACCTTGTCCAAGGCACCACACCCTGGTAATTCAGTGAAACATCTATATTTTAGAAATTACAACAATGTTTATACCCCTCCTCCTTTGACCCCCACCAGTTTGTCTACAGGGCGAACCGATCCACAGAATACCCCATCACCATAACACTTCACAGCACACAAAGTCATCTGGAGAAATGGGAGAGCTACATAAGGATGCTCTTCATGGACTACAGCTTAGCATTCAATGCCATCATTTTGGACATACTTGTCTCCAAAATGGACACTTTGAAGATCCCTCACTCTAGTTACACCTGGAAAAAGAGCTTCCTGACAGACCGCCCCCATCTGTCAAGCTCGGCCCCCACTTTTCTTCCAACCTTAAACTCAGCACTGGCTCCCCCCAGGGCTGTGTCCTGAGCCCTCTTCTGTATGCCCTGCATGCTCACGACTGTACTCCATCCCACTCAGCCAACACCATCATGAAATTTGCTGATGATACCACCGTGATTGGACACATATCCAACGGAGACGAGACAGAGTCCAGGGCAGAGATCAGCAAACAGTCTGTGTGGTGCACAGAAAACAATTTGGCACTGAATGTCCTCAAAACCAAAGAACTCATCATGGACTTCAGGAAACACAGACAGGACCATGCCCCCCTCTTCATCAACAGTGAAGACTTGTAAAGGGTCACTACCTTTAGGTTTCTAGGAAATCATGTTTTTGCAGATCTCTCCTGGTCATCCAACACCAAGGCCATGGTGACAAAGGCTGAGCAGCGACTGCACTTCCTGCATGTCATTAGGAAGAACAGACTGGACCAGAAGCTGGTGCTGGCCTTCTATCACTCCTCCATGGAGAGCTTCTTGACCTACTACCTGGGCGTGTGGTATGCCGGCTCCACAGCTGAGGACAGGAAGGCTGTACAGAGGGTCATAAACACAGCCCAAAAAATCATCAGCTGCCCTCTGCCATCCCTGCTGACGGGCTGCCTCAGCAAAGTCAAGGCAGTCACAGGAGATCCATCCTGCCCTGCCCATCACCTCTTTGACCTACTGCCCTTTAAGGCAACGCTTCAGGTCAAACAAATCCCACACCACCAGACTCATGTATGTTTCACGTTTACCCTGTTACATTTGCACTGCCTGCACTGATACACGTGTTACATTGTTTACACTGTTGTAATTGCACTGTTTACACCACTTACACTGGTCCATGTCTGCTTACACACTACATTGTCTACATTGTTATATATACACTGTTACACTGTCACAAATGTTTACATTATTTACACTACTACTACTACTACTACTACTACTACTACATTTGCACATTTTATACTACTAAAAAAAATTTAAATGTTAGCCTTTCATACAGTATATCTCCATTTTGTACATACTTTTCGATGCACACTTTCATATTTTATACTTTTTTTTTAAAGATATGTCTGTAACTTATTGTGTTGCTACTTAGATTTAAGTGCACTGTGCACTCATTGCACAACTGGTGTAATGCCAACAAAGCTTATTCTATTCTATTCTATTCTATTCTATTCTATTCTGTTCTATTCTATTCTATTCTATTCTATTCTATTCTATTCTATTCTATTCTATTCTATTCTATAACAACTTACTTGAAAATCAAAGCAGTGTATATTGCATAATTCTGCTGACAGAGAGATCAACCAACAAAAACACATTGGCAAAAACACCCTTTGTTTTAGCTAATAATGCAGTATTTATTCTAAAAGGTAAATGTTTTGCTTGTGCTTATGAACTGAAAAGGCTTAAACATCCTCTTCTCTTAGAGAAGCAGTGGTCATGAACCACAAATAGAAAAAAATAAAACATGATTTTCTGTTTGTTTCACATTGGTTATGCTCTAAAGCAGTGATTCTCAATTTTTGGGTCGCAACCCAAAAGTGGGTCATCTTCAGTGGGTCATGGGCCTTTGTCTGTGCAAAAACAATGTGAAGAAATTATTCCTGTGCTTTATTTTTTATGGAGCTGAGCACCGCCCATTCACACTCCCCAACAGTAGGTGGCGGTAATGCGCTGTAATGCTGATTAACACCACACATTTCACAGACCCAAAAGTTTCTGTTCATATCATGGTGAAACTCTGGTATGACAACGACTCCATCAAATATGGTTTTATTGGACAAACACCTGAGTGTGTTAAATTCCTGAATAAGTGACTGAATGCTCTTTTAATTTTTAACTATTTAGTTTTGGTTAAAATGTACCTAATTTAAAGTTTAAGGGAATATTTCCATATTTAGCATCACCACCTGCTGATAATTTTAGTTTACCATTAAACTTGTCTTGTGTGTTTTCATACTGAGATATTCTGCATTATCTCACGTTCAAAACACACCATTTTGCATTATATAAATTTGAGAAGTTTAACATTTATGAAATAGTCATTGAGGAGTGATAGTGGGTCCTGAAGGCAGACCAGTTGAGAACGACTGATCTAAAGGACACAAACACTAGTGCAAAAAAATAAGAAACATAAGGAAATACACTGTTACATTAATTTCCCCCTGTATACTGATTCTGATACTGTGTTTTTCCCCTTTTGTCTGATTTATATCATAATCAAAATCAGAATACTTTATTAATCCCAGGGGGAAATTATTGGGTGTTACATTTGCTCCATTCAAGTAAAAAGTAGCAGAAAATAAATTATCAATACAATGCCAAAAAAAAAATATATATATATATAAATATATAAATATATATATATATATATATATATATATATATATATATGTGTGTGTGTGTGTGTGTGTGTGTGTGTGTGTGTGTGTATATATATATATATATACAGCTCTAAATATACACATATACATATAGCTCTAAATATATATAGCCTACTGAATAAACATATTAATGCACTCTATTAAAACATAATTAGAATAACAATTTGTACAGCAGTACAACTTGTAAGTATTTACTAGACAATATATTATCAATATGATAATTAAAAGAAATATACATAAACAAGTGTGCAAAAGTTTTGTGGTGTTAGAAAAATTATGTATACTATAGTGGAAGACGTATCATTGACAGGTGTGGCAGATGGACTACAGGCTGCGAGGCGTCTTTTGGTGTGATATTCCCTGAGTTTCATCTCTCAGGCAGCAACACACCAACAGTAATGAGGAAGGAACAGGAGTTGATTTGTTTTTCTTTTGTGTGAATGAAACAGTGCTAGTTCCGACAAACAATTTGAGTTTTGTTGTGTGTCCTCTCTGTACATATTAACCATGCCCTCCAATTTATACTGCAGAAACTTCCTGGCTTCCTCCCTTAACACACCACTGTTACTACAAACCTTGTCCACCACTCCAGCATCAACCTGTAGACTCTGAGGGGAAGTTCATCACTCACCCAATACTTATGTGTAAAATATCTGCGAGGAGTGAAGATTCTGGAGCCTAGACATTAAACAGTAAATGTGTCTTGATACTACTATAAATATGTGTGCTGATTATTATCATTATTATTATTATTATTATTATTATTATTATTATTATTATAATACCATGTATATTTATATACAGACAGAGGGTATAAACTGACAGTGATGACTGGGAGTGATTAATATTGTATGTGTGTATATTTTTAGGTTAATGCTTTACATTTTCCTGTTAAATGGCACTGTAACATGATTTGAATTAAGGAAATAGTACAAAACGTCATCCTTAAAATAAATGTTTAACAGACATTTGACCCCAACGTACAGTATAAAGTTAAATGTTTTCATGGTTTTATTGGTGATATAGATATAAATAACACTATTAAAATAAATAGAGGAACTAGAAGTGCTCTTAATATAGCATTGCTTCTGTCAAGGCCCCACAGTCCTGCAACTGAATCAAGAACTACTATGCATTCTAAAAAAAAAAAAATATCAGTATCCATCTGTTTTAATGGATCTCCTCCAAAATTTAACAGTTTCGTCCTTGTGGAGGTTATAAACATATAAATCGCATGCTGTCTCTGACTTTTTTCTTTTTTCTTTTTTTTTTTAGGTTGACCAAGTAGAAGGTAATAAACATTTTAATTTCTTGTCTCCAACTTTCTTTCCTTAAAGTTTATACAAGTACACTTCACATTTCACAGACTGAGAGACTCAGGTTCAATTAATTCAAGACACACCCCAATAATAAATTTATGCTGCCTTCAGGTACGTGTTGAAAATATCAGCATTACAAATTTAAATGAGACATTTCAGTTGTCAATGAATCGGAGGATGAATAACATGGTTCAGTAGAAGATGTTCAAATTAAATCTGCTCGTTTATTGTCTCTTCTCTTTAGTTTTACTTTAGTTTTTGCATTGATGGAATAAGGTTTATTTTCTTCAAAGTTGTTATTTCTAAGTTACGGAAAAGCATTGTAGAGATGAACACATTAATGATTACATAAAGTGTTTTTGTCAGTTAACACAAATAATGTCAAGTTTGTAATAATGCATAATATAAAGCATATGGAAGGGATTCATCATCATTGACATCATGTTCCCCCTAAGACACAGTTTGTCATTTCTCTCATTGTATCCGCATTCTCTGAAACAAAATTAGATTTTAACTGAGCTCAAACATGTTCCTCCCACTGAGCAGAACATTACACCAAAAAGGGAGTTCATTTAAAAGCTGCCTCTCGCTGCTGCAGATATGGCTCAGACTAAATAAATGCACCTGTTTTACTTCTACAATACATAATTTGATGAAAACAAACACACTGACAGTTTCATGAAGGATGCATACTGATATTAAACACTTAACATTTATCAGTTGCAGCTTATTATATGTATTCAGACAGAGTTAATTTTTACTGCTCAGTATAAATCTACTGATTCATACACAGTGTGGGTGTTTTTCATTAACTCAAATTACTTAGACGTTAAGTTTCATTAAATATTTTGGCAGAGACTATGATACTATGATGTAGAGTTCTGCTGAAAAGGGTTGTATTCAAGTTAAAAGTCACAAAACACTTGTCAGTTTTTTGTTTGCATAAGATTTACTGTAAGTGGTTTTGTGTCTGTGTGTAAGGACCAAAAATGTAAAAATACAATTAAATGTAAAGTCTATTGGCCAGTCAATACAGGAATGACAACAAGAACTCATAAACATCCCCATTTATCATTTTCTCCAAAGGCTGCTTGGTGGTGGAGTAGTTCGGACTTCAGTCAACTACAAGCTTGACTCCTGTTCCACTGGAGCCTTACTGTGTTGATTTTAGCTGTTCCCTTCATGCAGGTTTCATCCTTGACCTCCAGTTCCCCCCACAATTAAAAACAATTGCATAAGTTGATTGTCCAGTGCCCCTGACCACGATGCTGATGATCATCTGGAGGTGGTCCCGGATTGCCTTCAATGGCAGTACACCACTCTTAATGCATGCTGTGTGCTGTTGCTAATTGCTAATGCTAATGCTAAGTTTTTTTTGTATGTGTATTAGCATGGGTAAAATACAGAGCCTGAATTTTCCTAAATGATAATAAAGTTAGTTAGATTACATCAGTGGTTCTCAATTTTTTTTTTTTTACAGTTGAGTACCTCCTGAAATATATTTTTTAAGCCAAGTGCTCACAACTCTTGCTTCAGCATCCTTGATATAATGACAAAATTGTGAAGTTCTGCCTTGGCCTCCTTTGGTGTTTCATGTGTGTTGTTGCCGCTTCCCTTTAACCACAAGTCTATAGTTTTACCTGACACTCACTTGACAAGTGAAGATGATTGAGATGTGGCGAGAGTTCACATTGTGTGAAACTATTCTGACACTGTGGGTAAGCAGGGGCCTCCGAATTTTTTTTTTAAATATTGAAATGAAATAAGGTCAGGAATGTGAATTTTATTATATGAATGTTTTTATTGTGCTTCATATTTCAGCATTAATTCTCATAATTTATTTTGTATTCAGTACATGATGACTTTCAAGTACGCACTGCATTTTCTCCAAGTACTCCTGGGGGTACATGTACCCCCATTTGAGAAAGACTGGATTACATAGTACATGGTCCACATAGTTTTGTTTTCCCACTGCAGTTTTGGTAGTGGACAAATATATCCTGCTGTCATCATCTATGCATGCTGTATCATATTTTATATTATTTTTTTTATGATAATAGCTTTGCATAATTTCCTGCATCACATCTGAAAGTACTTAAATAACATTCCACAAAGAATGTTCGCATAGTATACAAAAAAGCAAGCCATGGTTCAGTTTGATAAGGCTAAGAAACCCTCTAGGTCAGACCAAAGACCATCTGTTTGGCCCACAACATGAAAGCATATGAACATTTCAAGGTTCAAGGTATCTTTGTTCTTCAAGGGGCAATTTGATTTACAGCCAGCAGTAATCAACAAACAGCAACCAAACAACAATCTCCCAAGTATACGCCAATACGCAAATTCAGAATTACACAGTGTCCTTTTCAAGGTTGATAGCAGCAGGGATAAATTATTTTCTGAACCTGTTCATTCCATGTCCTGATGGCAACAACAAAAATTTACACTGCAGGGAAATATTGATGATCTGAGCCAAACTGGGGATGGCACAGCTAAAAAAACAAACAAACAAACAAACAAAAAAAAACAATTAAAAAACAACTAAAAACTAAACCCCAGTTTTCACAGATGCCAAATGCATACTTGCACACACTGCTTCATGTCAACCATGACCGGCGGTGAAACTTTGGTTTGAATCAAACTGCAAAATCTGAAAAACCAAACAGAGTTGATGTAAAAGCTCTTTAGACCCTCCATAATAGGCAGGTTTGGGAAAAATCATGATTTGAGTGAAAATACTAAGATTAAGTCTCAAAGGCAAATGTTTTGTTAGATTTGGCAGTTTGGTTCACTTGAATACATCAGGGTTTGATCTAAAATAAACATGTGGTCACTGAACAGTCATGGTTGTAAGTCACAGTGTTTAAACTCTGTGGGCCTTAAACTTTTCTGTCCCAGTTCAGTATTGGAAATAATACTTTTTTTTTTTTGCAGTTAACTCATGCCCTGCCCACAGCAATGCAGATATTTTACAAAACAAATCATTTTCTCTACATCTCAGCCTCTTGTCCACTTGAATATGACAAGTTTTAAGAACACTCTCCAAGCTCTGGTCAGTGTGTACCTCCAGTGGCAGTTATTTATTTTTAATTGCAAATCATGTGTCATTTTCCTTCTATTTCACAATTGTGTGCCACTTCGTGTTGGTCTTTCACATAAAAGGCCAATAAAATATATTTATGTTTGTGGTTGTAGCATGACAAAATGTGGAAGAGTTTAAGGGATATGAATACTTTTTCAAGCCACTGTATATGTTCAGGGAAATTACAGACAGGAAGACAATGGCATCACATCGCATCATGCACATGTGTGTTATTGCTTAGTGTAATGAACCTGCAACTGAAACATCAAATCAAGGTGTATAAAGAACCATTCATGGTAAATAGGTACGTCCGTTTCAAACTATATCCAGTGTCACTGCCTTCATACTGAGATGCGTCCATTGCGTTGGAATGAGCATCTGTCAATCAATCCACCAGAGGGTGCCGCTCTTAATTAACATAATACCTGAATACCACAAAGAAGAGTAAAGTTTTTTGAGAAGAAGAAGAAGAAGAAGAAGAGAGTCAATAAGAACAAACATGGCAACAACACTGGAGGTATTACTAATGTGGATATGTGGATATTGAGAAGGGTAGTTTTCATAAATATGTCGGTAATTTTTCACTAACTCACATGCCATTTCTGGAAATTATTTTCTTCAAATCTCACCACCTACTCCATGGTTCCCTGTGGTACTGCTCCATATTCTCCGTTGGGATAGGGGTTCGCATCCGCAAACTTCAACAGTACGGACAGAAATATAGATGTAATGAGCACAGATGATGGACAGCACGCTCCGTCCGTATACGTATGTGTCATTAACGTAGAGCATGAATGGGCTTTTAATTTGTAAATAAAAAAATATCTCTTTAGAACAATGTCCATATTAGTGTGAACAGGGTACAAGTGTGGTCTCACTCCCTAAATATTTTCGGTAGACTTCTTAATAAAATGAGCAATTCCATTTGTTGTTGCTATTAAGGGTGTCACTTCATTTAATTAATAATGACTTGGTCTCACACTTCCTCCATTTACCTGTTTCTCCTCTAATTCATCTACTCGTGTCTTTTATATCAAAATTTTCCATTACATTGTTCTTTTTTGTGTATGTGCCTCGCACGTTGCATACTTTCACCAACACTTTCCTCTTCTGCTGAGTTTGTGCTCTCACTCCTTGTTTCTTTCCAGCTCTTTTCATTTCAGTCTTTATTTGCTTCATTTTCTTCCAGCAGCACAAAAAGTTGGAGTCAACATTTTAACTTCAAACAACACAGCACTCAGTTCAATTTAAATTAGTGCAAACCTCAGTCATAAAAGTTTTTAATGACATTTCCTATTTGCTTTTTACTAGTTTTCCAGCTACCATACAGTCTTTTCTCAGATGGCAGAGCATTTACGTTTTGTCACAACAGATTTCTCGGAATGGAAAATTTTGATTTAAAGCAATCGCAGCAGTCCTTATGCACACACACAGCTGGAGTGAACTTAAGTTGAAAGAAAAAAGGGTTTCTAGCAAAGATTCAGTATCAAATAAGAAAATCCCTCAGTGCGGCTTGGCAAGATTAAATACCATCAGTCATTTTATTCAATCATATTCACCCCAAGCTTGAGTTTCATGACTAACTGCCTCATAAATATGGTGAACATAAATAGAAGCAGATCAAGTCCAGTCTATTAATCAATGGTAGATGTGCAGCCAGGAAATATCAATGAGCATGACCTGCTAGTGTGTGAATAAAGAGTTTGCTTTATGGAAAAGGACAAATATAAATGTACCAGACCCTCATTATGAAGCCAGGCTAATTGCAGCCAAATAAATTTGCTTTGACAATAGTATAAATTATTATTTCTATCCATCAAATAGACATGTTTAATTTAATCAGTTCTGACTAATGTGCCTCTTGACTCTCCCACTTAATACAATCAAGCAATATCCATGAGGTTTGAGACAGCAGCTGTGTTTCCATAAAATGTTAAACATATTTGAAGGGATGTTTTGTAGAAAGTAACATTTGTATTATATGTGTTTCCATACAGTAGTTTGGAAAGAATAAACTCTGCTGCCGTTGAAGTACAGCATGGTTGTGATGTTTTGTTTTTTTTCCACAGATGAGACCAAGGAATTATTTGGTTCCCTCATCAGTTCACCACCACCACCACCATCAGCACCAACAGCCTTAAACTAACGTAAAACCTTTCTCTAATTTTTTCCTTTCCACTAACTTTTTTTCCCCAATATGAACGTTAAATAAAGTAAATGGAAATGCATCATTTAAGGCCTTCTAAATTCTCTATACTGTAAATGATGTCAATGCCTTTATTTCTGTCGACTGTAGGAGGCCTTTATTTGAAGAAGGCTTGTAAGCGTTTATTTTTAATTTCATCTGTTTGTTGCACCTAGTTCATACAAACTTATCCTTTTATCTGTTCATGCACTTTTCTCCACCACACTTTGTTGACACTGTAAAATAAAATACCTTCAGCTTCTCAGTGGGTTGACTCACTTCAGAAATATTGCTTTTTCTGTGTAAAAGTTGGATTTGTACACATTTTTAGGGATGATACTGTTTGCTAAAAAAGTAAAGCACACAAACACCTGCAGTGGCTGGATTATGTTGCTGAATGTACAAGACAAGCATCAGAAGTTCATCAACACTTTTTTTTTTATCTGGCACGTAGATGAGAATCATCTTTTACTTGTTTGTGTTGACCATGACGTGAGCAACTATTAAAGAACTGGCCTGTAAGTTTCAGGAGGTAGAGCAGGTTGTCCAATAACCGTAGGGTTGGCGGTTTGAATCCTGCTCTGTCCTTGTCATGTGCTGTTGTGTCCTTGGACAAGACAGTTCACCCTCCTTGCCTCAAATGCTGCTACTCGCACTGGTGTATGAATGTGTGTGCATGTACAGATGTAGTTTATCACCACCAGAGTGTGAATGTGAGTGAATTAATAATGGACCTACTGTACGCGCTTTGAGTATGCGTCATAGAAAAGCGCTATATAAATCAAATCCATGATATTATTATTAAGATACTGTTGATGAAACATAAAGACACACTAAATCAGAGAAAAGTGAAACTGGGTTCATTTGCTGAAGGCTTCAGATGTTCTCAAAAGACCTTCAACATTGGCATTCTGTGATTGGCAGTGCTGAAAAGAACTTGGATAGGTCGTCAAAGTTCCCATGTGTGCTCTCAAAGACTTGCACCAATTTTAGACCTTGAGAGTCAAGATATTTTGCTTCTCCATTCTTTTTAAGTAGTGTTTGAGAAGTACCTAAGTGAATAATGCTGATGCAGGTGCACACACACAAAAAAAGGACCTCAAATAGGCGATTTCCACTGAAAAGTTGAGTTCTATAAAAATAAACCTACAAATGTGCGGGTAAACTATGAGCTGTGAGTCAAAATTTTACAATGATGCCTTTCTCAAATTTTATTTCACTTCATATCACTTGTTTTTTATAGATGCATTTCATAAACACTGACATTTTTCTATTTTACTACTGAAACTATGTCTTAAACAAAGCAATCAAACATGCACACATTTTTTGTTTTGAGTCAAGGCTATGAAAGAACATTTAGTCTTGAAGATTCACAAAAATAAAGCAGCCATGCTTCAAGCTCTTCAGTAGGCTTTATTGTTTAGATAGAGGATGGAAGGTTGTGTATTGATGGAGGTGGATAACCAAGGCAGCAGCAGCTAAGAACTGGACAGAGAACGGACTGGAGTGTGGTTGTAGCAAAGCAGAGAATTCCAGGAGACAAAGGCGGGGATTTATCACCAAGGAGCAGGCACAAAATGTAAGTTCACAAGGAAATTAGATGGTTTCAATCAGAAGAAGCAACAAGATGGGGGGGTTTAACTGTGGTAGATGATGATGATGATGATGATGATGATGATGATGATGATGATGATGATGATGATGATGATGATGGGATGCAAGTGAGTCAGTCTCTGTGAAACCATGTCCCATTTGGAAAAGACGGGAGACAGAAAGTAGAAAGTCACATGGGAATGACGGAGCTGGGAGACAAAAACATGAAAAATAACAGACAAGAAATAACTTTATTGATCCATTTTAATCGGTTTTAATGAGTTCAATAAAAAGGGAGAAAGGAAACACAACAAAAGGCAACAAGAAAAATAACAAATTGCAGAGCATTTTTGTAGTTCTACAATACTCCTCTTGCAGAACACATGTATATGAAACGCCACTTAATTTTTTTTAGCTGCTTTTATTTGTATGTTTTATATTAATTTTATATATGATGTCCAGATTGGATGGCACTTTTAAATCTTGTTCTTGTTACAATGAAAATAATAACATTCTATTCTATTCTATTCTATTCTAAAATGTAAACTTTTGAAATCAGTGAGAAAAATATGTATTCAAAGAATGAAACATCAAAACTTGGAAGCACATTTGGAAACACCTCTACACTATTAGAATCAGTCTGAGTCTTAGCTCTACAGATCGACCACAGGGAAGAGCACCTCCTTGTGATATATTTGGGGAAGAAGTGACAAAGTAAGATGAAGAGGAGGAGGAGGAGGAGGAGGAGGAAGGTTAGGACACAGAAGGAAACCAGAGGCTCTTCAATTCCCCATTTTGACCTCTTTGACTCCTCAATCCTTGATTGTGACCTAGACATCGATCTCACTGTTCAATCTAGAAAAATGAAGGCAGCTATACAACCTCAATCATGGCTTTGTAAAAGTCTTATCGATGATTGACCCATGATGTCTAAAAGAGACAGGACACACACCTGGACTGGCTGGACTTTGAGAAAAACTCATTTTAATCAGATATTGTTATCCGTTATTTAAAACAATCAAATGCTCAATAAAACTGGTGTGTGCTCGAACAAAGTAATAAAAAAATGTCATGACATTCTGACATCACACATTAAGTCACATTGTAAATGTAACTAAACGTTCATTATTGATGTTCATAAATTTAATAAACTTTACATGTGTACTCATTAGGCTTGTAACGGTACACATACTGAACCGAACTGTTTCAGTACACACCTGTTCGGTTTGGTACACAGCTGTACCAAAACGGCACAGTATGTTGAGAAAAAAAAACGGAAGGAAAGACGTTGTTCAATGCGAAACTTTAAATCCATGCAAGTTCCATGCAGACATATTGAAGGAGCGCACATTGACCCAAAATATGAAATAGCAGCTGTTATAAGGTAAAAAAGAAAAACAACAAATATGTAAACCTGTAAGGAAGAGATTGAAGACCCTCCACCATCATTACAGTCCTGTTTGGGATCACATCAGGTCCCGGTGGAAGACAACAAAGGTGAAAGAGACGTTAATAAGACAGACGTCGTTTGCTGCCTATGAACTACGGTAGTTCTCAAACACTAACATTAGCTCTGTCTGTCTGTCTTTCTCTCTCTCTCTATCACACATGCTGTATAATAAAGGAATAGAACCTGGGAGTTGGACGTTGAAAGTATGTAAAGTTTCACTTTTATTTTATGCCAGCGTTAGTTACGTTAGTTATGGACTGCACCCCCAGGTATTTAACTGCCCCCCCCGCCCCCGTTTTTGACAAATCACACCCTGCACACACACACACACACACGCATGCACGCACACATTATTTTTATGCAGAATGTGAACTGACAGAACAGTGATTTCATTTTTGTTATTTGTTCAAAACTACCTTTCAGGGAAAAGTGCAATACTAATGTTTAAAATACATTTAGTAATATTTTATTTATTTTATTTTCTATTTGATTTATAGCAGCAGAATTATATTATTCCTGTTTTTCTACATTCTATTGTCTCCAAAAATTGGGGGAAAAATGTTCAAAAATTCACAAATGCATTAAAGACATTTTGAGGGGTTTTCTTTCTGCCCATACCGAATCGAAAAAAAATGAACCGTGACTTTCAAAACCGAAAACGTAGTGAACCGAAAATTTTGTGTACCGTTACAGGCCTTGTACTCATGTCAGATCATAAAAATAACGCAGTAACAACAATAACTGTAGCAAAAATAACATGATGCAGCTGTTTCAGATGACCAACATGTTGATTTAAAATGACAGTTCAGAGGCAAAGAAGGTATGAATACACTGAATCTCTTTAGTTAAATTGCCATCATCATCTTCTGAAAAATGTCAGAGTTGCATAGTTAGTGTTCATAGTAATAATAACTTGCTAAAAAGAGGCAGTGTTAATTAAACAGGAGAGCCCACAAATAACTATCTAAATCTTGATAATGTTGAGGCTATGTGAACATGTATTTATAGAAGTATCTATTTCCCCACTTCTGTTTTCAAAGGTTAGTATAACCAGAGGTCACCCACATGATGCTGATGCATCTTGTTGTTGAATACTGTGATATTTGAGGATGCAAATACTCTGTTTCCCCCTGAACACATGCAAGCACAAAAACTGAGTTTTCCAAAATCTCCACTTTGGTTGGAGTTTTCAGAAATAATTGTTTTCAGTGACATAAACCATAGCTTTCATGTGGATAAAAGGCAAAAAGGCATGAGAAAATAGTCGCCTGTACATGGCATGAGTGTGATGATCTGCAATGTCATTTGCAGAAAGAAAGCATAGATAGATAAATAGATAGATAGACAGACAGACAGACAGACAGACAGATAGATAGATAGATTCCTTTTATTGTCATTGCAAATAAATACAACAACATTTTAAAGCACAAGGTAAAAACGGGACATTGCTATATAGCAAATCAATATTCTTCTTCTGAAAAGTATATTTGAATTAGTAACTGTAACAGATTACAGTTACATTCATTTTATTACATATTGCTAGTTACTCCCAGAGTAAGAGATGTAGCTGTGACGGTCAAAAAGAATTTCTATTGGGCAACATATTATCCTTTTTCTCACAGTCTGAGAGACTTACTGATGGTCAAGGTTTTTTGTTTTTTTTTTTTCATTGCCATTGTCAATGTAGTTGTGTGCAAAGTTTAAGTTTTCCCATTTTTCAAAGAGTGAGGCCAAAACTACTTCATGTTTTTCAACTATTCAGACTCCCAAGAGTTTTATAGGACTGTGGAGATTCCATTTTTTATAAACTTTATCACTTACTGTCTTTTAAACTTTTCAATCTTCAAGTGAATTAGGGCTGGTATCACCCAGGGTATTAAGTTAAAAGGCGAAGGACGAAATGACTGCAGCATGTAGAGAGAATATGTGTATATGTGAAAGTGAATATAAGCTGGATAAGTTTTAAAAGTAAATGCTGAGCTACAGTTCACTGGAATTTTCCATTTATTTAATCTGAATTCTTGGAAGTGTATCTGATGTAAATGTTTAACCATTAATTAGGATAACATTCCACCGATGTTCCTGGAGTATTAAAGGACAGCCACATGGTTTTCTGAGAATCCCTGGAAACTAAACAGGCTTTAGTGTGAAAGAAATGCACTTAAATCCTTGACAAAGATGAGTCACTTTACCCCTTTCTGTCTGTGGTTACCATCCATTTATGTGGCTGCTCTGGAGAAACTAATAAGACTGAACAGATTGCTCATTTACCTCCCCATTGTTCAGATGAAGGAACAGATGTTTAATGTAAGACCTTTGAGCTGGGTGACTGTTGAATGTTATTCATTTGACAAATGTTCTCTTATTTGCTCACACACAGAGGTATGAGGAATTTATCTTAGCATTCTATGAGAAATATGATCAGATAAGATATGAACACTGTAAAAGTTACAATTATTTCATTTTTCATTTAAGTCAGCAGGGTATAAAAAATAAAAAGGAAGCAGGTTTGTGGCTGTAGTATTGATATTCCCAGCTCTCACCAGCAGGGGGCAGTCACAATTCAGAACACACTCAGGATCAAAACCACCAATGGATCAACACTTTGCAACACAGACTGCATTACTCACTGAATAAAGTATAAAGCTCATTATTTACACACATCTGTGTTATGGTATCATCAAATTTTCTTCCTCAAACTTTAACTCATGTATTTTCATGGTCAGTCAAAATAAACAATCTTATAATCTCGTGCTGTGTCAGCTGATAGTTTACATTATAGCTCTGTTAGCTTAGCTTTGTTTTTAGACAGAAAACAACCACAGTAAAACCACAAATCACCTGTTTTCTGTATGGTTTGTGTTGTTAATAGCTGAAGTAAAGATCTGTATGGAATCAACCAATCAAGGTTAGAACTGTCACAGTTTAGTACACTGAAGATAGGTCTATGTCGTATTTGTACTCCAAACTCTAAACATCAGAGTGAGGTCACATACAAAAACACACTTACAACCAAAACCACTGACAAATCAGCATTATGTTTCCACAGACTGTATCACCAGTTAAATAAACTATAAAGTTCATTGTTTATACACATCTGTATTATGGTATCATCAAGTTTTCTACTAAAAACTAAAACTCATAGCCTGTGGCAGGATGAAGAGAAGACAGGAGCTGAAGGTGAATCTGACCTTTATTTCAGAACCGCCAAACCAACGCTCACGGGAACAAGTGCATCAGACAAACTGGGAACATAAAACCATGCCCCCCTACCCACAGTCTGGCTGGATGAGAGGCATGCCCCCTAATATCTGCTACACAGACCCTCCCCCGAACAACCAGAAGGGACTCTTGGAAAAGTCAATCAGTCTCTCACTGGAGGCCTAATCAGCCCAATCAGGGCATCTACATGAATGACGGGGAGGAGAAACACAGTCCATCACAGGCTGAGAACCAGAACGTCTGAGGAGGGCAAACACGACGGCGAGCCTGGACAGGCCAAATGAATTTTGATCCGACCAGCTTCACTGAGACCCGCATTCCAGTGTGAGAGGGAATGCATTGAGTAAAAAATATTTTGGTGCCAGTGTTGTAGTACTCGAGTTCGGTCTTGGACTCAAGACCGGTCTCAGCCATGGCAGAGAAATCCATCCCAAGGTGCACAGGACACACAAGCACACATGACAGACAATAAGAACAACAGCAAGAAGTTTGATTTACCAGCCATGTACTGAATGTCTGTTGTTAAGTCGGAGATAGACGCCAGGTAGCGCTGCTGGCGGGCAGACCACGGCTCTGTCACCGTGGACATGGTCATCTGGTATTAACCGTGCACCAGGTCCACCTTTGAAGAAACAGTGGTGCCCACCAACAGAAACATTTTGAATGTGTGGGATGGGATAGTGGACCATTTGTGTTGTTTGTAGCTGAACTAAAGATCTGTTCGGAATCATCCAAACAAGATCAGAACTGTCACACTTTAGTCTGAACCGTGGATCAGCATCTTAGCAAAGATAATAACATCACATAATAACTTTATGCCTTCATAAACCTCATAATCAAACTCACCCATGTAGAAGAAATGTTGTGATTTCAGCATCAAATATTCTTTTCACAACACTAGTAATAATTTCAGGGTTTTTAATTTTTGAAAGTACAAATACTACATATAATCCTTTTATGTTAAATGTAAATGTCATTTGTTTCAGGGATGCTCTAGGTTGGTACTATTGTGAAACAAAGCTAGAATGACATTCAATTTGATTTTTATGCAGTCTGCAGAAATCAATTATCATCTCAGTCAAAAGTGATTTTTTTTACTGAGTCATGGTCAGACACAGGGGCTCGCACAAAGATTATGTATGCTTTTGTAAATTGCACTGAAGCTACAAGTACTAGTTTTATGCTAATCTAATAATTTGGTGTTACTATGATGGAAAGCATCTCTGCAAAATACAATGGTCAGTTTGAATGGAACATTTGCATAATTGTGTATCTTTTGATTTGTTTTGCATCAAAATACTTTAGAATAATTTGGTTAAATTAGCTTTGCTTACGACCTGTCTGCGCCTATCGGGATTTCACATGCACATTTTAATAAGTGTGGTCCTCTCATTTGTACAACATGACCTGGTGGAGCGGAAACCTGACAGCCAGTAAAGTGAAGATGGAAGTGTTGGAGTACACGTTTCTGATCGCTAATGAGACATTTGCCAACATTCTTAATGCACTCAGTGCTGTTTGAAGTTCTGTCTGTGACAGTTAATGTGGCTGATATTCTACACACATGACTCAGCAACACTTACTCATACATACACACACACACACACACACACACACACACACACACACACACACTAGACTCTCTGCAGGTTGGAGATGGATACCACAGTATTATACTAACAAGCAACTTTGCTGTCCAATCACATGCTTCACTGCCTGTAAGGCTACTGGCATAAGTTGTTTCTCAAAATCCTAGGATCCTTCCTTCATAGACCAGATGAGAGTCCTTCCTACTAATCAGCACATCCATGAATGACAAAGGCCCCACCCTCAATTATGTCACATATTATTAGTACATGGAAATGAACATGCTGAGGGTGGTACAAACAATCCTGCTACACCTTTGCAGACAGTACCTCAGTAAGTGAAGCTAGTTTGTGGCTAATAGTTAACATTTTGCAATACCATATAGTGTTTAGTAAATGACGACCAAATGCATTTACATGGGCAGTAATGCAAGGGAAGCACCATTTAGCTGTATTGCTGCAAAATGGGACAAACCTGGTGTAAATGAACCCTAAAAGTAGATGTTTTTACAAACATTTTAAGACTTTTATTGCACAGTATGAGTTAATGTTATTCATGCTGGAGCATTGTATCTTACTTCAAGCACCAAAATAAGCTATTTAATTTGACCTTATGTATTTGGTGCTTTCTTCTCTCAATATATCTAGCACTTCTTTTTTTTTGTTTGTTTGTTTTGTTTTGTTTTATCCTCTGCACGTGATGGATGCCTGAATAGAAGAATCTGAAGAAGCAGCTTTCAAATCTCCAAAGGGAGGACTCTGGATCCTGGATATTAGAACAGTCCATTGATGATGACAATTATGTAAATGAAGCCTTGAAGGATCTTCTCTTGACTTTGCGAAATAGGATTGATAGGAACATAGACTCACTGTCAAGGAACGTTGCTGAATGCACGTATTCCCCATAATCGCTAGCTTCTGCTAGGAAAAGTTTTGTCACGTTCTGAAACACAACAAACTCTATTATTATTGAACACTGCTTTTTAATAACTACATCTTCTCAAATCATGTAAAGTTTGGTTTTACTTCATTAAGTTCCAGTGCATCCAGATTTAGGCTGCTCACCTGCATCCCCCTCCCTCCTCGACCTGCCTCATCATCAAACCCCCCCATAGCCTCTCGTCTCCACCATCTAGAACCAAACACTGAACCTTGACTCATCCTTCTCCACAGCCTCCTTATCTTTTTGGAACCAACTCCCACAGCACATCTGCATTCATGCAAATTGCTCCTCTAAAGAACTACTACTTTTACTTTTTTTCTTTAATGTTGTATCCACAATGTGGTGTTCATGAGTTTGATTGACATTGAGTGCTTTTACTGTCATTGTTTTGTTTGGCAGTTAAGTTTTTACTTGTTTTTATTGTTCTATCTTTCATCTACACTATATCTACAACTGAAGTTACATCTTTGCCCAGTATTTCTACATTGTAATATTACTTTTCTTTAATTTGTTACGTTAGTCATACAAAATGTACATACATGTAATAAATAAATAGGCAGAACCATTCATTATTACATCATTCTTGGATATCTTTTTGAGGTAAATTGTTCACTGAAATAAATAAACTTTGTTTTTTTTCTTTTTGTTTGCAGTATTTTTACATGAGTTGGCATGAGCAGACCTTCTGCCATAGTGACACTGTACAGTGTTGATATAGAAATAAATCATTTAGAGTTATCATAAAAACTATCTGCAGGTGAAACATCACTGTATACAGTGTTGAGAGCAGCTAACACCGGAAGATGTCATATTTCTGTCTGTTTCTCTGCTTTTTTCTCTCTCTGGCCCTTTAACTTTGACACACCTCCTCATCAGCCTGATTCCTCTCACCTGTGAGTGCAGCTGCATCTCATAAGGTGTGGTGTATATATGCATTGCTCTGCCCTTTGTTCTCTGCCAGATTGTCTTCAGCCCTGTGTGAAACTTTCCAGCGTTGGTCCTGCTTGCTTATCTGTTCCTGAACCTGACTGTCACCTGATCCCCTGCCTGACTCTGTCTGTTCATCTGATCCCTGGTATTCGACCTGCCCTTCGTCCCTGACCATGTCTCTCCGTCCACTGCCTCGAAATTGACCTGCTAGCGTTCCTGACCACGTCTTCTGCCTCCATTCCTCTCCTGGTACTGGATCTCCTGCCTGTCCTCGACACCCCTTTTCCCTGTTGGCTTTATTGACTCTGACTGTGACTGTGTATTGGACACTGAACACCTGTTGTTCTTATATAGTTTGAATAAAGGCAATTCGAACTATTACCTCTGTGTCAGTCTGCATCTGGGTTCTGATTGTATTCATCACAGGGGAGTGTTTAATATTAAAACACATGAAACACCCTTAAGAGTGAGGATTTATTCCGTATATAGACACTTAAGGTGTTGAAACTAACTCTAACAGTGTTGATATTGGTATTCTGATTTAGCTGTGTGTGGATCTTTATATTATGTTTTCCCTGGTCTAACCTAAGTAAACTATTATATAAATAAAATTATTATTATTATTATTATTATGATTATTATTATTATTATTACTACTACTACTACTATTAGTTTTGGCAGTTCTGATAGCTAGATAGACTTTATTTCAAACATAAGTAGGGAAAAGAAATTACCAATTCAAACAGGACACTCCAATATCTTAAAGGAAATAAGTCAACAAAAAAAGAAAAACAAATGTCAAACAATGCATAACTATTTCATTGTGGCTCTTTAACAATACTTTATGTCTTTAATGGAGCAGGAAGAAGACAAGCTTATATTGTCCAACCTCAACTTCACATGACTTGGCTAATCAGCTAAAGTACACAGCCCATAATAAAGAATAGGTCAGTCATTAAATTACAGAAAAAGAGAACAAATGATTACATACCATCAGTGACTATTACTGTTGTACTGTTACTGTCCATTATTATTACGATATCTGAGAAAATAAGATTTTAATACATCTTGAGTTTTGTTTTGTTTTCACACTATTTGATTTTAGTTCCATTCTATTCTACAAAGGCACTCCACAACATGAAATGCACATCTATTCTGGCAGTTTAAACCACTGAACATTTTTATGTTTACTGTGTTATACACTGTCATATACTGCCATATACACAACAGAACCATAGAACAGTGCATGCTCAGTGAGTCATTCACAGTGGGAGTCTACACACTGTCCTAATATTTTTACTTTGTATTTATAGGAAAGGTTTGCTAAAACAATAGAAAATGTATGGCCACACTAATATTTTTACTACTTTGTAAACAGACATGCAGTATTTTCTATTTTTGGCGCTCTCATCCACACATAAACCGTGCTTTGTCACAGAATTAGAGACTTTCAAAGCACTTTCTAAAGTGAAGTAAAAAACAAACAAAAATAACGTACTAAAACAGATGTTGGAAAATAATGGCATCACATCCCATCTTGTTTATGTTTATTGCTTCTTTGTGTAATGAAGCTGCATCTGAAACCTCATATCCAGGTCTATAAATCAGTGTATGACCTGCAGTAGATTGAGGTCTGCACCGGTACCTTTGGTAGATGGACCAGACCAGCGTTATGGACAAATGCACATCATGTAAAGAATCCACTTCCACAAGTGTTGGCGTGGGTTGTAACATTGAATGTATTATTGCTACTTCACTCTCTTGCTTCTGCATCCGCTACATCCAGTTTTATCCACAATTTGAACTCCAGTAGAAACTATTTTTGTCATTGGCATAAGGTCCAGTGTGATGTTGTTTTGTGTGGACAGAGATATTTGGTAAAATGAAGGTTATGTAGAATGTCTTCACAAAATTGTAAGACAAATCTGTTAGTGTAGACAGGACCATGTAGTTGTGTATTTATGTGGCTTTGTGAGCATACAAAGGAGTAGTAACATCTGGACTCTGTAGGCCTAGTGAAGTGAGAAACACACTAAGGAAAAGGTGGGTGAAGTAAACATGAAGGTGAGAAATGTGTGCACACAAATGGAAATGCATTTTTCCCCTTATTTTTTGCAGTGAAATGCATTCTGAATGTCTCTAAGAATTCTCACGAAGTCATTCGAAGTGCCCTTTTCCCCTTGAGAGCGTCATGTTAATGATCCATTCTCACCTTGAGGAGACTTAGCATTTATCCGTTACATAAAAGAGCACTGTTGAAACTGGCAGAAGTCAAGTGCAGTGTACCTACATAATCATCCAGGTGAAAAAACAAGAAAAAGGAAAAACACAGAAAGACAGAAATGAAGCAGAAACAGGTGGGCTGCCAGGAGTTGTAAATCTTTCTGAATTTATCTTTGTCAGACCAGTGCAGGGACATATCAACAACTATTTGTCATGTATACAGACACGTCATTCTGGGACGACAGGGCCTCACACTGAGTTTCAAGCAGAAAGTGGCAGATTTACTACAACAGATAACATATCACTCTAATGAGAAATGAGACAGGAAAGGAGAAGAGAACTGTTGGCAGGCAAACACTGATGTAAACGTTGCACATTGAGCAGAACCAAAGGAAATTACCGTGTGTCACATTCAAGAGGCATTTCATGCTGAACACAAATACACAGTAGTTTTCTTTGTCATTCTATAAAATTCACGGCCTCATGTTTTATTAAGCAAGTCACCCAAGTGAGGAAAATAAGGAATACTGGTATTGGATGGGAGATGAGACATGAAAATATATATAGAAAGTAAAAAGTGTTTGGAACATCTTATATATGTATTGAATTCAAGGTTTCCACTTGGCATCAAAACTTTTTTACTGCAAACAGGATGACAGGAAATGGCGAAAATACAGAGTGAGAAGGCAGACAGAACGTACATAGAGAAGATAGGTCGAAAAAGAGAGTATGAGCACTGGAATAAAGGTACATTTTGAACTCGACCTGCATGCACAAAGTATGTACTCCTGCAAAGGCCTCACAGACTTGCAAACGACCTTGAGATATTAAAAAAGTCATCTGACGTTTTCCCTCAAAAATTTACTGGCTCTGTCCTTGGCTCGAGCGCTACCCCTCCAACATGAAAATCAGTATGCACTAGGTTTGGTGTAATTTTGCTGACAGACTAACAAACTAACAAACAGAACTTGCTTGGTGGACATAAATACACTTTTTTTGTAGTTTTCGCTTTGACAGTTGATGGATTGTGCGCTGCAGAAATAGGGGAATGATGGAGACAGAAAAGTTTCTGCTTTTCTTTTTAACTCTCCCTTTTCTTCTTGCAATCCACTCCTGATTCCCTGTTTTATTGTCTGTTCCTCCTCTTCTTTCTTCTATCTCCTGCTGGTCTTGGAAGTCATCAACATAGTCAACACCTAACGTATCATAAATGACACAATAGGTCAATTACCAACCACTCCCAAACTAAGATATATGTAGAAGTGGCAGATAAAAGGAAGATACCACTGACAGTATTATATCTGAGTACAAAAGGTTGCTAACATTTGGTTAAGGGCAAGAAAAGATCATGGTTGTTGCTGAAATAAGACACTTACATAACAAACATTACAAAAATACACACATTTATATTTAATTCCAAATGGGACAAAACAACATCAAACTCTGGTCTCTACAGATTTTTCTGTTCCATGTTCTTCCTTGACTGCCTCTCTTTAAATTGAACATCACCTTGGTAATTTAACTTCTTTTTTTATATGCACTTAAAAGTTCAGTGTGTAATTTTTACTGACATTTAGTGAAAAAGTCACATATTTCAGTGGGTACTGTCTGTCACTCTCCTACAATGGCCGCACAAATGTCAAAGGCCCGTTACAGACTAATGTTTGTCTATTTCATTTTCATAGCATTTTAAAGCTTGATGCTACTCAAATGGAAAAATAGGACCAATGACCCTGTATCTCACCAGCATGTTCTATCAAGAATCAATGACAAGTTGAATTTGGGAGGTTGTCAGGTTCTGCTGTGATGTTACAGTCCTGTGGTCTTGATCAATTAATCAAAGAGATCAATCTCCCAATAGAAGTGGGTGGTACTTTCACTTGAGGATAACTCAACTAACTAGAAAAGCACTCGGGGAGCACAGACCTCCACCAAGGCAGACCAGTCCCCCCAATCACCACCAAAATGTAATCATTTGTTCCTTGTGCCAGTATCAACATTTCCTGAAAATTTCATCCAAATTCATCCATAACTTTTTGAGTTATCTTGCTAACAGACAAACCCTGACGAAAACATAACCTCCACTGTTCCTTGGCAGAGGTAATTAAACGAAGGTCCATATATGACTTCCTATTAGTACTCAATAGTAACTATATTTAATTTCCTCAAATCTGTGAACAAACTTTGTAGACATTGTCCCAAGGCAGCTACATATAATATTTGAAATTAATTCAACCAGTAAATCCAACAAAAGTTGGATTACATTGCTGGACAGACCATGGATGCGCTCCGGCAAATTGCGGCACTGAGGGAAAAAGGTCGAACTGTGCAGGGATCTACCTGCTCTGAAGTGAGAAGTAATGCTGAGGCCCAGTTATAACAAAAATTAAGTTATAACTAAATTAAGCAGAAATCAAATCATTTTTCCCTGTTTAATTCTGTTTCTCCTGGAAGCCAGTAAAGCAGTTGGAGCCACTCTTGTCTAATCTGTTCCTTTGCAGTCAAAACATCCTTCCAAGGTCAAGACACAGGACTGAATGAACTGATAAGGACAGAAGTCTGAGTCTCTTATTTTTCATACACAAACAGACTTTCAAGGCAGGGGTGTAGAATTGGGTAGGGACACTAGGGACACGTCCCTACCAATATCCAGCCACTACTGTTTTGTCCACACTGTTTTGGCACACAAAGGGTTAATAGTCGGTCTCTGCTAGAAGTCCTGGCTCTAACCTAATGATCACTCTCCGATTGGCTCTGCGGTTTTTCTATCATACATGTCCCCGCTGTAACTTCATCTACTTGTAAAAGCTAAAGTTATCCGCTAGTTGGACAGGACAGGAAACAAAAAACAGTTGGACTGGACAGGAGGCAGTTCCTATCTCCAACCGCTTAGTGTAAGTTGTCAACATGTATGCATTTATTCTGCCTGTGTCATGTCAGCCAGACGGATTTGAATGTCAGAGGTGTCATTTACATTTACATTTGTACATGTGTCTGTTTGCCTGCATGCGTGCACATGCGTATGCGTGTCTATGCGTGCAGGGCTGGTTTGTGCCATAGGCTAATAACTGATAACATGATAATTTGTCATTAATTGTCTTAAAAATAAAGAAATGAGGAAAAAAAGCAAAACAAAACAACAACCCCTCCTGTAATTTCTCAGGTGAGCTCTCCCAGACCAGTGCTCACTGTGTGTGTTAGTGACAGACAGAGCAGAGCAGACAGGTGTTGAACTAGCATCAAGGTAAAGATTGGAGAGTTTATCACCATGAAAAGGCCTTCCAAGGCCTTAGCTGCACAGTTTAGAAGAGAAGTTGAGAATGAAAACTAATCCAATTATAGAGGAATGTAACCTTTTATAATGTTTAAAAAAAAACATTTTATGTTACTAGCAACAGCTAGCTGAACTGAAAAGAAGCAAAGTTGGCTAATAATGGAACTGTAGATGATTAAGAAATGAGATATCTGCTAAGGTGTCTGATTCACTGCTGCTGAACTGGGTTATTTCTATCTGGTTTACTGCTGCTGAACTGGGTTATACATGTTTCTATGTGGTTTATATATGTTTCTATGTGGTTTATATGTTCCTAGATGGTTTACTGCTGGTTGGCTGGTTTATAAATGTTTCTGTGTTTTTTATATGTTTCTATGTGTTTTTTTTATATGTTTCTATGTGGTTTACTGCTGGTTGGCTGCTTTATATATGTTTCTATGTGGTTTCTATATGTTTCTATGTGGTTTACTGCTAGTTGGCTGGTTTATAAATGTTTCTATCTGATTTATTTATATTTGTATATGGTTTACTGCTAGTTGGCCGGTTGATATAAGTTTCTATGTGGTTTACTGCTGGCTGCTTTGTGCATCTCCTCTCACGCTTCATGTATCTCCTCTTCATGCCCCCCCCCCCCCCTCTCCATGTATATGTGTGTGTGTTTGTGTGCATGTGTGTGTTTTCTAAGGGGGGGTACACCAAATTCATATCTCACCTAGGGTGCCAAAATGGCTAGAATCGACTGACTATGATTGTTTGCTTGTTTGATCAGCTCTACATGACATGAAATTATGATCACAAATGCAAAAAAACATCAACTTTCAGGAGTGCTGCCTTGGAGCCCTTTTGTGTCCCCACCAATGTCAGAATCAAACCTACAACCTTGTTTCAAGGACTCATGACATACAAGCATTTAAACCCCCCCCACCCCATGTCCCTCACAACATTCTTCTCTTACTGTCCCCCTCCCACAACCAAATCCATTGAAAAAATTCCATCACGTGACCACATGTACTGTGTTTATAATGTCTTATGTATGTGATGTATGTGCTTGCATTATCTTCAGTGTAATTCTTTTGAAGGATTTGTGTTGGGCGCATGCGCACGCAGTGACCGGCAGTGAGTGGGAGCTTGCTGCAAAACAAATCTCCCCACGGGGTATAAATAAAGTCACCTTGAACCTTGAGTAGTTTCATCAGAGAAGACGTTTGAAAAACTGCTTATGAGCTAAGAAGAAGAGGAAATTGGAACCACTGTAGAAACATGATACTGCAACATGTTAAACTCTGAATGACAACTCCGTCCTCCTGTAGTTAACTATTATTTTCTTTATCTTAGAATAAACTGTTACATTATTTATTGCTTATGTATGGCATAGTCGTTAGCAATTCACAACAAGAAGCTTTAGTCTTTGATTCTGTTTTTCTCCCTCCCACCATCAAAAACATGTATATGTAGGTTAATTCTTCTGTCACTGCCCTTGATCAAAGTAGTGATGAAGATCTGGAGTTGGTCTGCAAGGGCCTTCAATGGCAGCTGCTCCTCATGTACTACTGCTAATGCTAATGCAAACAGTAGGTGCTGTGTATATTAGGATGGGTAAAATACTGAAACTGAATTTCTCCTCAAGGATAATAAAGTGAGATAATCTTAACCTTTAAACTTTACACACAAGGTAGTTATGAACATTATATCCCACTTGTACAATGAGAACCTCCTAAATCCCTCTAAATGTGACACCTGAGACCTTTATCAAACAGAAGTGGTAGCGCCTTACATTACAGCTCAGTAATAACATAATAACAATGGTGTAATACTTTTGAATTGCCTAGCTAATAATAATAATGTAGTAATATGATGATATTTTTAAAAATAACAACTGCATAATAACTGCTTAATAACCAATGAAATATTGAAATAATGGTAATTAGCATATAATACTGCTGATATTCAACATCCCTTTTCCCTGTTTCTTTCACTTCTTTTCTTTTGTGCAATGCTTTTATGTGTTTCTTTTTTTTTCTTTTCTTTTCTTGTTTGTTTGGTTAACTCTAACCCCTGAGACATTATTTCAGGTAAATGTGCTGCTATGAATTAGTGTATGCTTCTGTGTCATAAAAGCTGCTGTGAGTATGTGCTTGTGTTCCTTTTCTTCAGTGGTTTTGTTTTACTGTGTGTTTTAGGGTTAGAACAGGGTGGAATAACAGAAAAAGAGAGGAATTAAAGTTTTACAGGTTTTTACTAAATAAGGTACTCAGAATGTACATCAATAAGAGATTTAGGATGTTGAGCATGAACTGTGAACTGGAACACACTGAACATCAAGTATTTAATTTTGCCCAGTAGTTTTTGTTTTCAGGCTCTTTTTGTAAATCAGTCCAGGTGCTTTTTGACACCTGGTTGAACTCCAAAAAACAGTTACACGGTCAAAACATGGTAAAAAAAAAAAAAAGTATTTAAAAAAAAAAAAGGAAAATCACCAGAACACTGGAAACAGTAAAAATAGGACCAATGGCCCTGTAACTTACCGGCCAAATTAAAAGCTTTGGGGAATGTCACCAGATGCCATTTCTTATCACCCAGTTATGTATATGTATTATATTACAGAAATAGCCCATGTTTTGGTCATATTCCAGTCAGATCTGTCAAAAAATTCAAATTCCAACTTGATATCATTGATACTTACTGATTTATTGGATCAATCCACTTCCTTTCTCCTATAATGGGGAAATTTTTCAAAGTCACACCAAATCCAGAATCAGATCCGGATCCAAATAATTTCAATACCTTGTGTTGACATCATCATAAAGAAGCTGTATACCAAGTTTGAAGTCAATCAGAATTGTAATTTCAGAGAAGAAGACGATTGAAAATGTTTCCCCATAAGAGTCCATGTTAAATTTTCCGTGAGTTCCCGGATCCAGAAGAAGATCCTGATCAGCATGTAGCCATTATGTTTTGGTCATCTCCCCATCAGGGCTGTACTGTAGAAATTTCAAATTGATATCACTCATATTTACTGAGTTATTGCATGCATTATAATAGGGAAATTTTTCAAAGTCGCACCAAATCCAGAATCAGATCTGGATCCAAATAATTTCACTAACTTTCGTTAACATCATCATAAAGAAGCTGTATACCAAGTTTGAAGTCAATCGGAATTGTAGTTTTGGAGAAGACGATAGAAATTTTTGTAACCGACGACGATGGACGACGAACAACGACAGCGGACAGCGACGATGGACGCCACTGCCAGACGCCGCATGACAACAATAGCTTACGGCCTGTCGGCTGGTAAGCTAAAAACGAAAAACAAGGAAAATGGTCTAAAAATGAAAGGCCAAACTGTCTATTTTTATATTGAGTCGGTCTCACTCATTGCTCTATATTTTGCCCCCCATTAGGCGGCGGGGGGTGCACTGACTATGCTTGGATGTGTATGGAAACCACAAGGTAAATAAAATTATATAAATAAATAAAATTATATATAAATAAATAAATATATCTATATATATATGTGTGTGTGTGTGTGTGTGTATATATACATATATATATATATATATATATATATATGTGTGTGTGTATATATATATATATATATATATATATATATATATATATATATATATATATATATATATGTAGGGTTAATTCACTACTACTGGGGGGGGAGAGAAAGCATAAAAAGACAATTAAAATGCAGAAGTACCTGTTTCTAGTTACTTAGTATAGCAGTAGAGTAAACCAAACGCTAAGAGCGTCAGATATACACAGAGGTAAATAAGCACCTTCAATAACCAACCAGTGTTATTATTCTTATTTTGCATATTCTTAAACCTTGTGTGGCGAGGGCTATCAAGGGGGACTTAAATGACTGACAATGCCACCTGGATCTCAAGCCCAGCAAATGATAACTAATAATACGGAAGAGATGGATGTGGTTTTAATAACCCTACTAGCAGATTGTTTTGTAAGGAGCTCAAAGAAAATCACACAGGTTTGTTCCTGATTAAGGACAGAGGCGTGTTAAAATTAACCAAATAGTTTATTCAAATTATTTGAATACAGTAAATCATAAGAAAAATGTAAAATACTGGAACTGCTAAACAAGAAAGGCAAAAGGTGTTAATACACACAAAACTGCAACAAATGAAGTCAAAAGATAATTTTATCAAAAGAAGTGGATAAAAGCCTCACGCAGAAATCTTAAATCACTAATACAAATCTAAAATTAGCAGTCCAACTGAAAAGAAGCTAAATTTAATAAAAAAGTAAGCTGGGGGCCGCAGGTGGGAGGCAGACTACACTGTGGGGGGCCACCAAATACCCACCTCAGTGCAGCACAGCAGACATCACAGCAGAATTAAAGGTGCAATCTAAAAATGTGTGTCCCAGTGTGTTTACTCAAACAAGTGGGGAGACTTCACCAATGTGCCTAGCCTATCAGCCATGCGGTGACCAGCTTCCTGAAATAAGAAAACTGAAGACAGAATTAACAAAGAAATATCCCAGTTGGTTAACAAATAAAAACAAAACAAAACAATGACAACCAAACCTTGCATAAATTAACCAAGGGTACAAGTTAAACTAACAAACTAAGCAACACAATGTAAAACAAGCAAAGGCAAAATAAGAGCACAACGAAGGACTAACACAGGATAAAACAGCAGCAGGTGAACCTATTAAAAGAAGAAAAAATAGGACCAATGGCCCTGTAGCTTACCGGCCAAATGAAAAGCTTTGGGAAATGTATCCAGATGCCATTTATTATCACCCAGTTATGTGTATTTATTATATTACAGAAATAGCCCATGTTTTGGTCATATTCCAATCAGATCTGTAAAAAATTCAAATTCCAACTTGATATCATTGATACTGATTTATTGGATCAATCCACTTCCTATCTGTCATAATGGAAAAATTTTTCAAAGTCACACCAAATCCAGAATCAGATCCAGATCAAAATAATTTCAATACCTTTTGTTGACATCATCATAAAGAAGCTATATACCAAGTTTGAAATCAATCAGAACAGTAGTTTCGGAGAAAAAGACGACTGAAATTTTTTCCCCGTAAGAGCCCATGTTAAATTTTCCGTAAGTTCCTGGATCCAGAAGAAGATCCTGATCAGCATGTGGCCATTATGTTTTGGTCATCTCCCCATTAGGACTGGACTGTAGAAATTTCAACTTGATATCATTTATATTTACTGAGTTATTGCATCGATCCACTTCCTATCTCTTTTATTGGGGAAATTTTTCAAAGTCCCACCAAATCCAGGATCAGATCCGGATCCAAATAATTTCACTAACTTTTGTTTACGTCATCATAAAGAATCTGCATACCAAGTTTGAAGTCAATCGGAACAGTAGTTTCGGAGAAGAAGACGATTGAAATTTTTGTAACTGACGACAGATGACCAACGATGACGACAGACGACGACAGACGACGATGACAGACGACGACAGATGCCGCATGACGACAATAGCTTACAGCCTGTCGGCTGGTAAGCTAACATCAAAAATTAAATCAAGCTCCACCCCCTTAAAAATGATGCCCAGGGTCACAGCCTACTTACCACCTCTACAGTACAACAGCAAGACCAGACAGGGCTTCCCTGGCAGCAACCACCAGCTCAGACAGCAGGAATGATGCTGCATTCCAGAGTCCTGGGAGGTAGAATATATCTCACTCGGAGTTAATTACATCCCACCTCAAAGTATTCCAGGTGATCCATGTTTAACACAAAACAACCAATATGGAGATCACAAATCTAAGATCCTATTTGCTTTGATACTGAAGAGGCATTTTGACTGTGGACAGTCCAGTGTTCTCATATACGCAAATGAGATGGAAGAGGCGAAATGACGGATGAGCTAATTATACATTGTGAAGTTTCTTTTCATTGCAAACGTGCACACTGTGTGCCGCCATTGTTGGGTTGACGTCACATTGTAGTTTGCGGTGAGGTCGGGGAACTTCTATCTGGCCCCACTTTGCAACTAGGGCCTCCGACTTGGACAGGCATTCCAATGCATTTTACCGAGTTGGATGTCGGAAACGTCCCATCTCCCAGGACTCTGGAATGCAGCATGAGAGAGAGGGAGAGCCCCCACAGCACAGG
Organism: Sphaeramia orbicularis; assembly: GCF_902148855.1. Classification (NCBI taxonomy): domain Eukaryota; kingdom Metazoa; phylum Chordata; class Actinopteri; order Kurtiformes; family Apogonidae; genus Sphaeramia; species Sphaeramia orbicularis. The sequence continues at coordinate 63,530,573 of NC_043968.1, read as the reverse complement.
TGTTTTTATACACGTGTTAATTAAGCTAGGGGTCGGGGGAGGAGTGAAGATAGAGCTACGTTCACTCTACACAGGAGTGTTACTCACCACACTTGCATGACCTCATTCTTTTGTGTTAAAGTTATTTGCTTATGCCTCATCATATTTTCTGCTTTGCCACAGTCTTTACATCAGACTTCTAAAAAATATGTTTATTCAAGTTGTTGTGTTTTTTTCTCTTTACATGTCTATCAGAACCGTGGCTTAGAGACACACTATCACTATTATCTTGCTTAAGGTTTGCTTCTGTACTGTAAACCCTGGGGCTTAACTCTGTTTTGCTTTCATCCTGAACAAAACAAAATGTATCACTCAGATTAATTAGATTAGATAATATCACGTAATCACATTGTTGGTTTTTGTTGTAAATGTTTAACCTGTTTTACATTTCTCCAATGTAGTTTCACCCGTATTGTGCGAGATGCATTATTAACATTTGTGCTTTTAATTAACACAGACTGCACTTTTAATTTAATTAACACACATAAATCTGTCTGTGTGTGCTACTGTAAATGTGCTGTATCCACCCACTAATTTCCTAACATGCACTTTTACAAGCCCATAAATACATATGTTACTGAGTGTCTGTGATTGGAATAATACCACTTACTTTTAAGGAGCCTGTAATTCTAAGATTCTATACCATATGTTCAGAGATGAGCTTTTATATTTGCTTTTACATTTGATTTAACAATAAAGAACCACGAAATGGCTGATTGATGGCTGAAAAATAAGAACATTAAAGATAGTCGAAATGAAAAGACAATTTTATGAAACTGCCAAGGAGAATAAAAGAACCATGGAAATACAACACAGACATACTTATAAAGCAGAACTCATTAAGCCCTGCATCAAAAAGAGACACTTTCATTTTAATATACAAATGCATGCAGTATGAAAACCATTTCTGTCTGTTCATATTCACTGGGAAACCTTGCTACAATCACATTTGATACAGACTTCAAAACGGTAGGAAAAAAAGCAGGGCAAAAACACAGTCATTTCTAAAGATAAGACAGTATTCTATAGGCCATATGGTTGAGGAAAGACAAATACGGAAACAAAAACTAAAAGAAAACTCCCAGCCCAGTCATTTACATTCCTAAACTGTCTTTACTGCGCACTTTAATTCAACTCAGCACAAAAGTCTCCGCTTGGGTGCAGTCATCCTCATTACAAATAAAAACAACATTTGGCAAAAGCAAGGTCTGGAACAACAAACTGGAAGAAGCAAATATATTCTTCACAGCGATACATCTGCACGTGTGGAGGAGAATGAGGCATTTTAATGTGTTGTGTGTGTCCTTGGTTGTGTACAAGTTTATTTTTGTCAGAGCTTGGAGAAATAATAGTACCAATACGATATATCTGTACTGTGAAATGTGAAATGAATTTGTGTTTTTTGGGTTAAATAACGATTTTGATTATTGTAGAATGGCATCACATAGGAAGGATAATAAAGTGGGGGAAAACATCCAAGTCATCCCTACGTGGATTTAACTGAGCAAATACTTCAGATCCTTCCCCTGGATAATTATTAATTATTTAATTATCCATATAAATATTATTATTTATTTGTTTCAGGAGCAACAATTTCTTTAAACCTAACTGTTGCGGTAAGTGGCTTCTCATTTCATAACCCAAAAAGTCCCAAACATCCACCAGTGACCAAAACCATATACTTATCTAAAATGTTTAATACCTGTTAGTCCATTAATTCTATCAGTATATGTAAATAATTGTTGTAAAACACAGTTTTTCATCTTTTCATAGTCATCAGATATGACCCATTTAGACGGTCAGAGGCTTCCTAGTGGACGTGGATAACACACACGCGCACACACACACACACACACACACACACACACACACACACAGATAGATAGATAGATAGATAGATAGATAGATAGATAGATAGATAGATAGATAGATAGATAGATAGATAGATAGATATCAATTAGGGCTGCATGATACTAGAAGAAAGTCATACTGCGATTTTTCTTAACCCTGCGATATAGCGATATGAAAGAAATACTCAGGAGGATATAACAGCTATGTGGTGCCGACGTACATAGCCAAACTAATTGGTTGTTTCCTCTCGTGGCTACAGGTGCAAGGCACTGTCAATACAGAACATGTGTTTCAATATCATCCTTCTTATAGCCAAAATAATTCCAGATAACTAATGTTGCTTTTCTTTTGGCACCAAGCCTTCGTTTTTGGTGATTTTCTCTTGTTCGTTGCTCATTTTTCAACGTTGTTACCAGCGACTCACTGTGCAGGTGCGTAGTCTGCTTCGGCAAACTGATTAAGAATGAGTGTGATTGGTGGATCACTGTGCGCAGTGTGTGTCAGGTACCCTTGAAATTAGATGAGAACAAATTGAGTTCATTTGCTTCCAACATCGCAAGACCTGCGATGTGACTATTGTACACATGTGTATTGCAATGACGATGCTTGAACGATATATCGTGCAGCTCTAATATAGAAATAGATAGAGAGATATATATTGATATAATTTTGATTAACCAGTAAAACCCATGTAGACTGAAAAATAAAAGCAGTTGTAGACAGTTGTTTTATGTTTTGTTAATGATACATTTTACAGAAAAAGTCACTGTCTTCAGTTTTTTTTTTTTTTTTTTGGAATAATAACCCTCAAGTGTAATCTTGGCTTTTATGAATATCTATATCCTCAGTACATTAAATATTGGAAAATACCTGATTTTCACTGGAAAATGCAAAATACAGAGGATTATTTCATAATAAATGGTAACAAATCACTTAAGAAATGTTAAATATGGAGAAAAAAAATCATTTGGGAACTACCACAAAAGTAGCACTGGGTCCTCAAACAAACAAACAAACAGATTAATAGGGAGCATAAAGATTGGACTGTGTTTCAATGGGATAGAGGTCATGTGGTCTGATGAATCCAGAAGTGAACTGATTACCCATCGTGTCTAGTGCATCGGATCATTTCAGTTGGTCAAGTCTAGATTTACCAATGTTATGTGACCAAAAATTGATGCAAATAAGTGCGGTATTGCATATCGTTAGCCTCATAGCATTGCCTACATCATATTTTTGGCCAAATTGTAATATCTGTGTAACTTTACTCTCCTCACATGGCTGATTCATTTCATGCAAATATCACAATTTGGCCAAAAATATGACAGATATGTTATGAGGCTAATTATTGCTTATCAGAACTGCCACAGTGAATACTATCCTTAATCCTAACTAAAGGCGTGTGCTTTAAACGTTTTTTTGTGCTGTTCCTTGATTTATTTGATTTATTTACTTACTCCTACTACTAGAAGAGTTGTAAATATTCCCCCTGAGGTCCACTCAAAGCAAGTAGGACATTCAAGCACTAACAACAGATAAAATGATTTTTAAAAAATTTAACTTTGACCTACTTTTCCCAAAACGTAATCACATCTATTTTGGGTCACTGGCAATCTATAAATCCAATTTGGTGGGAATTCAACCAACAAGTTTTAACAAACAAACAAACAAACAAATCAAACCAAAAACAATACCCCTTGCCTCCCCCTCAGGGGGCAGGGTAACAAGCATACTATGGTGGTAAAATATATATATATATATTAGAACACTTGACAGATGCCTCAAAAACATAGTTTCATTTCATAATGTTCATGAAATATTTGGGTAATGAGTGCATCACCAACAATTTAACCATGATCACGGGGACAATGATTGCAAAAGTAGAAAAAAAAAAAACACAGACAAAACTCTGTAAATGTAATTTTTGATACACAATTTAGTATCACATCAAAACAAACTGAACAATAAAACAACGTCATTAAAAACATGATTAACATTGGGTACAGTAATACTAGTGTACAGTGTACACAGTAAAATTCTATTGTTTTCCATCACAGTCATATGTCGCCTGTTTGAATATAGGAGAATAAATATCTGAATGTGTTTAAGAATACTTAATGCCCTTCAATAAATCATCACATTTTCATGAACTGATGACATACATCAATTCATAAACTTTACCAGAATACAGAGAATTGATGTTTTTAACACTTAAACTTTCCCACAGACCACCTGCAGAATGTACCCCCCGCAATTTTCAAATGAAACTAACACCAGTACACAGTATACCACCCAAAACTTGTTTCTTTGCCTTAACTTTTTTTTCTCCATGGTCTTACATAACCTCCTTCCATCCTTCCTTCTCTCTCGGTGGGGTGTGGTGCTTTGGGGAATTAACCTTTTCTTGATCTTATAAGTTACACAGCACCCGATAGAAACACTTCTTATCACATCATCATCTCATCTTCATTTGTGTAAATTTGTTATTCTGACGCACAAACATGCTTTGAAGTAAACATTTAAGGTTGTACGGTATAACAGCCCTCATTATGTATTGTCTTAAAGCTTTTATGGAAAACCATGGGGATAATGATAGATACTAAAAGTACTGCCTTTACACGCTAAGATGCCTTAATGGGCATGAAAGCAGCAACATACTGAGTAAATACAGACTTGTTATGTGTTTAAGAATTGTACACACAATGATGAGTGCTAGAGGTTAAGTTTTTCAACATGTACTTCTATGGGGTGAATTTACTGAGAAAAATATTGTCCATTTTGTGTGATCTAAAAGCTTTTATGGAGAACAGTAGGCATAATGATGGATACTAAAATGACTGGCTGTACACATTATGATGTCTTAATGAGTGTAAAAGCAGGCAACATACTGAGCAAATATAGACTTACTGTGTGCTTAAGCGCTGTACGCATCATGATGGATCCAAGAGGTTCGTTTTTCCAAAATATACTTCTATGGGGCATATTTACTGAGCCAAGTAGTTGGAGTGTAGCACAGCATTCGCTAATGCTGATGGTGTAAATGAGCACAGATGCAGCTAAGTGAATTTAGATGCACTGCTGCCTGATGTTGGGCAGTTAAAGACACATCAGCAACAGAGCACAAAAGAAAAACTGCAAGTGCTCAGCTCCATTGTTAGGAAATCTTGAAATGATTACATTAGCATGGCGTCAGCAATTTGAAGATGTTTTTTTGATGTTTGGTGTTTGGATCTGAAAAGTACCACACTCATAAAAGGAAAATATACATAGTATAGTATGCTTAAGTTTTACTATACTTGTGTGAGGGTAAAAAATAAATCTAATATGTCTGTTTATTTCACTTTAACCCCTAAAGGTCACCCCCACAACACACACAGGTGACAATCCAGGGCTTGGACTTTGAGATAGTGGACTCCATTAAGGCGGCCTTACACTGTGCGAGTTTAGAGACGATTTCTCACTCGTGCGACTCTTTCTGGGATCGGCCCGATGTGCCTCTAATCGTGTGTCGTGCTTCATGCAGTGTACATGGGGTAAAGAGAAGCAATTAGCACCTCACGACCACCTCACGACCAGCAATCGTGTGTTCACAAGGAAAACAGAGCTGTTTGAAATCCTGCTCGCTCCTCGTGAGTGTATCGTACTGTCAAAGCAGTGCCACGAACTGATGTGCCTCAAATTCTCACACTGTGCATGCGCGAACACAGACGCGCACAGTAGCGTACAAGCTAACAGTAGCTGGCTATTGTCCTAGTGCAGTTTAGCTGTTGCAGCTTACCTCTAGTTCCTGGATGACAGCCCATACTGTCCACGTCTGGACAACCAATGCCTGCACCAAACACATCGTTGTCTTTTCTTCTTTTTTGATTCCTCACAGATAATGGCACATATTTCCAAAGCAGCTCGTTAGTTTTTGTTTAGCACTACCATTTCGTGACTCACGCCAATGCACAATCGTCTATATGCACTTTTACGGATTCCTTGATATTTTAACGTTGTATTTCCGGATACAACACTCAAACGTGTCGTGCGTCCTGTGGTGTATGGTCCTACAGTGTGTCAGGTCGCATACGAGCGTCGGTCTGTACAGTGTGAGAGCAGGAATCGTGAGCCTGACTGTACGACTGATTCGCACAGTTTGAGATGGAGCTGCGTGCAACGATCGAAATAATCGCACAGTGTATGGCCGCCTTTAAGTACCTGGGTGTTCACCTCAACAATACACTTGACTGGACTATCAACAGAGATGCCCTGTTCAAGAAGGGCCAGAGTTGCCTGCACCTGCTGAGGAGATCTTCGGAGTGAGCAGGACTCTCCTCCTGACATTCTTTGATACTGTGGTGGCCTCTGCGGTCCACTTTGCCAGTGTATGCTGGGGAGGGAGCAGTATGGACAGAGACAGGAAGAGACTCAATAAACTGATAAAGAGAGCCGGCTCTGTCTTAGGCTGCCCACTGGACTCCATTGTGGAGGTGGTGGACAGAAGGACGTTAGCAAAGCTGACATCCATCATGGACAACCCCTCCCACCCCCTGCACCACACTGTAGAGGCCCTGAGCAGCTCCTTCAGCACCAGACTCTTACATCCCCTGTGCAAGAAGGATCCCCACAGCCATCAGACTTCATAACAATTCCCAGTGACCCCCCCACCCCCATATCACACCATGTACATGTGCAGCCACGACTATGTAACTATGTAAATTATATATATATATATATATATATATATATATATATATATATATATATATATATTTTTTTTTTTTTTTTTTTTTTTTTTTTTTTTTTGATTCAAATTCTTTATTTATATAAATATTTATTCCAATACCAAATTTCCTATTTTTTGTTTATATATATATATATATATATATATATATATATATATATATATATATATATTTTTTTTTTTTTTTTTTTTTTTTTTATTCACTTATGTGGTTTTTCTACCTGTCTTTTTCTCTGCACTTGCTTGTTGTATGTTGCTGCTGTTAACTGTGAAATTTCTCACAGTGGGATAAATAAAGTCTTATCTTATCTTATCTTATCTTATCAAGACCCAGTGCTACTTTTGTGGCAGTTCCCTAATGAATTTTTCTCTCTATTTAACCTTTCTTAAGTGATTTATCACCAATTATTGTAATATTGCCCTGTGTATTTTACGTTTTTTTTTTTCTTTTCAGTGTAAATAATGTTTTTTTTTTCTATTTTTAATTCACTGATCATATAGATGTTCATAAAAGCTCAAATTAAAGTTGAGGGTTGTTGTATCAGACACAGAGAAAACTGAAGAAAAATTGACTTCTTCAGTTAAATCTATCATTAACTGAACATAAACCAAGTGTCTCCATCCACTGTCATTGACCCAACTCCTGGGTTTTACTAGTGAATTAATGTTGTAGAAGATGACGGTGTTTCCATGTTCACTATGGAGCCTCTAAACGTACAAATGGGTCATATCTGATGACCATGAAAAGATGATAAATTGTATTTTACAAGTATTTAAATGTATTGATAGGATTATTGGATCAACAGGTTTTAAACAGTTTAGATCAGTAGATGGTTTTGGTTGCCATTGGTTGTTTGGGCCTTTATGGGTTAAAACTGTTTATTTTTACGTATTAGTAGTTGTGTTTCATTGTTAAGGAAATTAGAAGCAAACCTTTTGAAAAAAAAAGAAAAAAAGAATAGGAAATTAGATGCAAATTAAGTGTATTTTCAAGAACTTGTTTAGAGCGAATAACCTTGGTTATGTTGTATTGCCAGAAGGTGAAGTTGTAGGCTATAAACACATCGCAGTAGGAGAAATTGAGCATTTCTTTATGCTTTCCATGTGTTTTTCATGGATGAGACCGAAGAACAAGGTCTCCTCATCATTCCACAGGACCTGTTCTACCAGACATGTTTTCACACACTGTTAGAGCTTTGCCGGTGCATAAAGCCAGTGTACCCCTGCAGTAAACCCATGCACCATACTCTTATTGTGCTCATGAATTAAATGACAGTAGGGGATGAGGTGTACTTTATCACCATATTTAGAATTTTTTCATTCTAGTAAAATAAAAAACATGACAAAGTATTTTGTAAAAGCAACTGATCAGTTAGCTGATCAACCATATGAGGTAAAGATTCATAACATCAGAATTTTTGTGAAAATTTCACTTTCCTCTTTGTGCATTTACTCTTTCATGAAACACAGCACATAACACCCTAAACTTTTTTGTGCAGTTTGTGTTTCTTTAATCATTTTCCACATGTTGATAAATGTCTAAATGCTTATTAAACACATGCATGGAATTGGACTTGTGATACTAGTACACACATTGCCTGTACCTCAACACATCGCAAGCTTTTCCCTTTTCCCTCTCATAGACTTGCTTTACGCCACTGTAGCATACTTATACATCGCCTCCAGAATGTTTTCATGACCCTTCAATCATTCCACAGTTTGCAATGCCGTAGTCTTATTTCAAGATATATTGGCTCATCTTCATCTTTCCTTTATCCGGTTTTCGTTTGCTTTTGTTTCTCAGGAGAGGCATCATGTCTGCTGGTCCATGAAGCCACATTGCTTGCTGTTCTAGAAGCTACTCCCAGCTTCAAACAGTACCCTCCTGGAGCTCATTTAGACTGACCATCGGATTCATTCTCACCATTCTCCCCCGACGGCTCATTTTAGTGGGTGGCCGTCTCTTGGAAGTTGTTCCACACTTCTTCCACTTGAGAACTATACATGAAGGCAACTGCTCTCCAAGGAACATTTACTCTGTGCCCTGGTCCAGCTCTGTGTCTTGACACCATCCTCTTACTTGGATTTTCAGACAGTTTGTTAAGGGATAAGGCTTCACTTTTGCTGTCCAAATGATGTCCAGTCATCTATTTTTGATTCAGCTGAACTCCAAATCATCAATGAATACATATCCTAGAGAGGATTTTAAGGAATGGGCTGCACCAGAGCATACAATGTAACAATAAAATGTCTGAATACAACATTTTAAATGTTTTAATTTTTATTAATTAACAAAAGACTATAAAATTCTATTTTCACAATTATGTTGTGTTGATTCTCATATTTTTATATTTTGATTTGGGGAATACAACATAAAACGAGCCAATGCATTGCATGCACAACACTTACTTGACTTTATTGCAGTGAAGCAGCACTAATTCACTGAACTGAGTGGATTTCCAAGATCACCAGTACCATGCTTTAATGTTTTTCCTTTCCATATTGTACTCACAACCTGGAACAACAAGTCTGCAAACATTAAAATATCAAAATATCTACCTTTAACAGGTGCCAGAATGCGGTGTCACCTTTTCCTAACAGTTAGCCAATCAAGAGTCTCCTCTGATCCTTTTCCTGGCACCAAATATGTTGTGTTGGAGAAAACTCAAAAGTCAAGACATGAGATGCAGGCTTACGGATCTGGAAATCTCAATTTACTATGACATGGCCAGACTTTGTAACAACAACCTCATGTGTGGTCACCAGGATTATGACCATGACAAACACTACTTAAACTTTCCAAATGAATTGAATGGGATACGTCTGGAGGTGATATCAGTGAGTCTGATATCGACCTGGTTCTCAAGTCCAACAGGAAGTCAGTTTAGGACATAAAACCCAGGTCATTTCAGGACATTAAACTCAAGTGATTTTGGGACAGTTTAAGACGAAAATCTCTTGACACATTGAAGGGGCCTGAAAACTTTCCAGAGGCACTGAACAGTATATCATTGCTGGGTCATTATCCAGCCTTTCTCTGCATTATGTGTAAGCTTAATTACTACACTGGGAGCTATTCCTCTGTGATATTACTTTGCTCCAATTTGTCTTTGCAAAGCCTGACTGTGTATGTGTTTGTCGTTTAACTTTTCTATCGATGATGAGTGGAGAGGGATTATGACTCATAATCGAGTAATAAAATGTAATGGTTCTCTAGTTTAAGGTAATGTCATTTTTATGACCCTCAGGAAGACAAAGACAGGGACAGATGATGTGAAATGATCATTGTAACTGTATCTGGGTTGCATTCTCAGAATCTTTTTGCTGTTGAGTCGCAGACAAGTAGTTTGTCTTTGAGTAAAACCAGCACAACTGGACAGTATGACTTTGACGTTACTCTCGACTCACAGCAGCACAACATTAATATGAGTCTCCTATGGTTGCATCTGTCCAATAATAGCATTATATGTACAATATTGTATTATCAATGGGTATGCTCCTCAAAACTTATGCTCTCAAATATCAATGACCACATGCAGAATGAATATAAAACCAATGTGCATTCATGTCCAATCCCCAACTATCCAGATTATTAATACAGGGTGGAGAAGCAAAATTTACAATATTTTGAGGCAGGGATTGAAAGACAGTGTATGACCAATTAGTTTATTGAAAGTCATGAGAATTTATTTGCCACAAGAAAATTGACATAATAGAAAATGTTTTTATTCTATGTGTCCTCCTTCTTTCTCAATAACTGCCTTCACACGCTTCCTGAAACTTGTGCAAGTGTTCCTCAAATATTCGGGTGACAACTTCTCCCATTCTTCTTTAATAGTATCTTCCAGACTTTCTCGTAATAGTTTTGCTCATAGTCATTCTCTTCTTTCCATTATAAACAGTCTTTATGGACACTCCAACTATTTTTGAAATCTTCTTTGGTGTGACGAGTGCATTCAGCAAATCACACACTCTTTGACGTTTGCTTTCCTGATTACTCATATGGGCAAAAGTTTCTGAAAAGGTATGGATAATAGTGTTAGGTATGATTATGACATCAATATATGTTTGGTTTCAAAACAATTGACGTAGTGCCTGCTGAGAAAAAACAACTAAATGTTCATTGTAAATTTTGCTTCCCCACCCTGTATAGTCAGGAGTTACTTTTATAACATTGCTACCATGTTTTGGAATGACCTTCCATCACTTTGTTTTTGTTTTTTTGCAATGTTGTTGTTATTTTAGCCATCTTGTTTTCCCCTTTAGATTGCATTTTTGTCACTTTGCAGTGGTCAGTGTATTTTGGGTGACCAGAAATAGTTCTTAGGGTTTTATCATGGCTATTGAATGAACACTTTACCCCCCCACCCCCCCGAACACACACACACACACACCTGCACTTTCATCTGAGCTGTTGCGCTGTTACATTCATTTTCCTAAGTTTGGTGTTAGTTTTCTGCACTTTAATTTTGCTTTGTATTGCTATGTCTACCTGAAAGATGCTTGAGATGCTGGAGAGATGCATTAACTTTTATCTCATTGTGTTTTTATACAATGACACTAAAAAACTGAATTGAATTGGACTGTACTGAATTGAACTGAATTGAATTGAATGTCTTGTGTTATTTTGGCCTTTCAACATCTGAGGACTCTGTAGGAATAAATGTTCATATGTAACATGTTGTACTTTGATTGATTGGTTGATTTTATCAATGATCATACCAACAAAAGCAACTAATAAGCTAAAGCAGATGCAGGGTTGTTAATAAGATAAAATAATATTGTGCAACTTAAAGCTCTGATATTTAACTGTTCCACATTATCCTTTTAACATCCACTGGGTCATCGACTTTAACAAACCCTTTAATGAGTTGGGTTAGTCTTATATTTGAGGTACTCTGGCTTCCTCCCAGCATCCAAAGACATGCACCTTAATAGGTTAGTTAGTCACTCTAAATGGCCTGTAGTTGTGAAAGTGAGAGTGAAAGCTCATTAGACTGTATATGCCAGCCCTGTGATGAAGTAGCAACATGTCCAAGGTGTATACTGTCTTCACCCAGTGAAAGTTAGAAGATCTACCTTTTCAAACAAGAAAAGCACCCGGGAGAGTGCAAACCTCCACCAAGACAGACCTTGGCAGAGGTCGCCACCAAAATTTAATAATTTCTTCCTTGTGCCAGTATCGACATTTCCTTAAAATTCATCCCAATCCGTCCATAACTTTTTGAGTTATCTTGCTAACAAACAAACACGCAAACACACACACACGCAAACACACAAAGCAAAGTGATCACAATACCTGCTGGCGGAGGTAATGAATGCATTTTGGCCCTACAGTTCACCTTTTACGAATGTGACCCCAACCAAATGCATTATGAAAACGGCATGTTAAAGAACTACTATAGATTATTAACTTGTGTATGTACACTATATCAAAAATATGAAGGTATATTATGAAGCCATTATATGATGTTATTATCTTTGCTAAGTTGCCATTTGTTGATCCATGGTTCAGACTAAACTGCGATAGTTCTGACCTTATTTGTTTGATTCTAAAGAAATCTTTAGTTCAGCTACCGACACCACAAATGATCAGAACACTGTGGTGATTTGTGGCTTTACTGTAGCTAACAGAACTACAGGGTGTCCCATAAGTCTCCATACATAGGAGACATAATACATTCCATGCATATATGGTTCTAACATGTATTTCTTTATATTTCTTCTTTATAGTTCTTCAGCAGTGGAGGACACGCATTGAAATGTCTTCCCGACAAAATTGGAGTCATTCAGAGCATATTATATAAAAATAAAAATGGTTTATGTCAAGAAATATTTATTTTTCCTATGTATGGAGACTTATGGGACACCCTGTACAATGTAAAGTATCAGCCAACACAGCATGGGAAGGTTATAAGACACTTGTTTTGACTGACTGTCAGAATAACTGGCTATGAATTTTAGTTTTTAGATGAAAACTTGATGATACCATAATACAGATGTGTGTAAACAGTAAACTTTATAGTTTATTCAGTGAGTGATACAGTCTATGGATACATAGCATTGATTTGTTTGTGGTTTTGGTCCTAAGTGTGTTCTTGTACATGACGTCCCCCTGAAGTTGAGAGTTTGGAGTACAAATACTTCATAGAACCACTTTAAATATAATGTGGATAACACTTAAGTACATTAACTCATCCATAAATATGATTTCTACCCAAATCATGTCAGATGTATTTCTATTACCGATGGTGGTGAAAACGCACAAATCCCAAGATTCCATGCTATCATCTGCTGCTGTGTCTTGCATTACTGACAGAAATTGATTGCAGGAATTGCTTGACTGAATGTTTAAGTAACATAAATTAATGTGATAGATGAGTAATTAAAATTAAAAAAAAAAAAAAATTAAATGTGGTTTTGAACCAAGTGAGACATAATGAAAAGAGCAATAGTGACTTATAAATCCATAATGCATTCATATAATAAAAAGGTGAACGCCTTCAGCCCTTAATATATGTGGCTTTACTAAAACTCTTTATTACATTGCAAATCGTTTGTGTGCAAAATAAACAACTCGCCACTGCATTTAACATAAAACAAATGTGCACATTTGAAGCTGATTTTCATTCCCAGTAAGCTGCTGGAGTGCTTCAGGTAAAGAAAAAGACAACAGGGATTTTCAGCATAATGAATGTTGGAGGGGATGCTAATGCCAGTGTGTTATCGTAGCCACAGGGCCACAAACAACCCGTGAGCATCTTTGTGCAATTTCCCTGTTCACCCCTGGATGAGCAATGGCTATAGCAATGCTCTAAATTCAGACCAACCAACAAGCTCTTTTAGAGGTTCACAGGGATTTTATTTAAGCCTTAAGGCCCAGTAGTGTACCCATTCATTTGTTTAAATTGACTCACAGGGCTTAATGTGTGTGTATGGCTGTTTTTATTCAAACAGCTTGAATCCAGCTAAAACAAGTAAAACTGTTCCCTATAAATGAGCTGTGTTTTCTGTATAAAAAATCGATATAAAAGGTAGATGTCATGTTATTTGTGTTGTTTTGTCCAGATGCTGCCATGTGGTATCCTTGTCTGTCACTCCCACAACAGAAACACCTGTTGAAACTCTGCTGTTAATTGCAGCTGTTTGACAAAATGACAAATGGAAAACAACATGAACTAATGAAGATAAATAGACTAATTTTGAACTATGAAAATGTGTCCACACTAATTCAAATATTTTTCTCAATGGATTTTTTCTAGCTCTGTTTTTGATTATCTTTGTTTATCAAAATATCTGTGTACACATTAGTGTGCAAAAATGACTCAAATCTCTTAGAAAGAAAACACTTCTGATGGACTTTAAACTGTAGACCTTCTGATAATATTGTATGAAGCAGACACAGATTATTTAGTCTGTCATGGAGATGACATCTCTTTAAGATAAAGTAAAGTTCAAAGTGTTGGCAGGTAAGTTGGTTGTTGTTTCTGAGGTACACTGAAGAACAATTACAAGCAGAATACATAGTATATATAAGCTTCAAAGAAGATTATGATAAATAAATCACATTTAAACAAAGATTCATTTGTGCCATTCACAAAACTCTATAAATTATACACTTTTCATCACAATATCGGCATATCTATCTCTATGTCTCCAAAATCTCTCTGTCATGACTGTGATCTGCAGGTAAAACACTACACACTTCTCCAGCCTATAGCTGATATTTCAGGTGCATTTTTATTACAAAGAGCATCAAAGAAATCTTGTGTGACTTTCTAAAGAAGTATTTTTTAAAACTCTGGTTCATGTGCATCCATGTGGATGAGGAAAATGAAGGGCTTAGAAAACTACTGTGTCATAATCCAGTGTATGTCTATTGGTGATTTGTGTGACGACCATACACCTGAAGCATCAAGTATCAGCCATAAAGGATCTAAGTCAGTATTTTACCTCAAGTATTTCAACATATTTGGGAGATCAACCAGGCATGCAATGAAGTTGAAATGAATACATCTCAAGAACCCAAACCAAGACTAAGATAACCTCAATTCACAATTTTAACTTGTCGTTGTTGCTCAACCTATTGAGAGTCTAAAGCAGGGGTGTCAAAGTCCGGTCCCCGAGGGCCAGAATCGTGTATGTTTTAGATATTTCCCTCTTCCATCACACCTGGAAGCCATTAAATCATTATCAGGCTTCTGCAGAGCATGATGACTGATGAGCTGATCATTAATTAAAATTGGTGTGCTGGAAGAGGGAAATATCTAAAACAAGCAGGATACTGGCCCTCAAAAACCGGAGTTTGACACCCCTGGTCTAAAGCCTCTGTATCTTCTACAGCCAATATTATTCACTGTGCACATAGTCTTAAGCCCACTAGAAACAACGGATCTGTCTGAGCTTTTGAAATTGTGTGGAGAGGATTAGAAGGAAAAAATAAGAAAAAATATGAAAGAAAGCAAGAAGAAAAGTATGTGGATTAATGTGGACAAGGTATAAGTGATAAAAAAGGAAAAAAATGCTGTTAACCCTTTGTTAACCCCGAAGTTGCAATATTTCAACGAGCAACATAACTGAATGAAACAGACCATAGCGCCAGATAGAGTTCCAAATTTTGTTACCACCTCCCACCAATAACTAGCGGACATGCACCCCTTCAATCCTAACACCATTTCAGAGCATGTTCTATTCAAAGTGCAGCAGAAAATCCAGTTTGAAAGATGTGGTCCTGAGCTGGTGAAGGAAGGAAGGAAGGAAGGAAGGGAGGGAGGGAGGGAGGGAGGGAGGGAGGAAGGAAGGAAGGAAGGAAGGAAGGAAAGGTTATTTAGCTTTACTTTCGATAGATAAGGAGAGATTTAGCTACTCTGCTGCTTGGATAAAAAGCTACTAAAACTTAGGGCGTGTCTTCCATCTGGACCCTGGGACGTCCAGTCCATACTCGGTACAGATATTCCTGTACACTGTGCCCGCTACCTGGTTATGCCGCTCCATGTATGCCTTGCCTGCCAGCATTTTACACCCTGCTGTGATGTGCTGGACTGTCTCAGGGACTTCTCTATACAGCCTACACCTGGGGTCTTGTCTGTTGTGGTAGATCCCGGCTGCTATTGCTCTGGTGTTCATGGCCTGTTCTTGTGCAGCCACGAGTAATGCCTCTATGCCGTCTTTCAGTCCAGCTTTTTCCAGCCACTCGTATGTTTTCTTGATATCAGCCACTTCCTCAATTTGCTGGTGGTCCATGCCATGCAAGGGCTTCTCCTTCCATGATAGTCCCTTGGGCTCCTTGTCCTTACTGGGCTTTTGTTGCCTGAGGCATTCACTTATCAGTTGATCATTGGGGGCCATTTTCTTGACATATTCCTGGAGGTTTGAGAAGAGTGGAACACTGGAGCCACAGTATGAACCTGGATCTGAGTGGGATGGGCTGACCACTGGTCACTGGTGACACAAGTGACTGGCCCCAGAGGAGTCACTGGGGGCTGATGTGGGGCCTATGTGTAACTTGGAGACTGACTTGGCACATTGTAAAGGAAAGTGACCAAGTAGGTGATTGGTGTGTGTGACCCTCTGTTTGCTATGTGTTGATATTGAGATATTGGCAGGATTTAAAGGCTGGATACCATTTAACAGGCACCACAGACCCAAAACCACAACAAAAGTCATGAGGAAGAGTTTTGAACCGTCTAAGGCAGAGGTGAGCAATTCATTTTCTAATGTGGCCACATCAGAAACTTTTAGAATTGTTAAGGACCGGACAAATACACCTGCAACTCAGCTCAATATATGTCTCTATAAACACAGTAAATGAAACAATACAATGATACAATGAAAGTGTGGAGCACAGAATACAACTATTTAATGAATATTCATAAAAATCAAAAATGTGCAAAACCAGCTCCATATGAACTTTACACAAAAAACAATAAACACATGTGGCTTTGTTTGCTTAAATCTCAGCTCTTTTTTTTTTTCTTTACCTCTGACTAGAGTGAAGAATTACTCATAAGTCCATATCCTGTTAAAAACTCTGCATTCTGAATCAATCTTTCTGTTTCTGGTTTTAGCTGACATCTTCATGGGCTGAAATGGATCAACAAACCAATCAATGCATATGCCGTACGCTAAGTATGGAAAATACATGCAAGAAAAATGGTAATTCCACAGATCCTTCAAAATAAAAGCAGTGCCGTCATATTGGTTGCATCAATTACAATGATATATATTTGCATTGACTTTTAATTTGCCAATGACCTCATGCCATGGGCTGTACAATGCCCAGGTCTGATCTAAGGCATTCTGTGTTGATTTCTCATCCACTTTCTTGAATAGTCTATGGTAGAAATAGGCAGAACTAAAACCCACTGAAAACACTACAGATAGAGGTGTTATGGAGACGGAGATGAAGGTCCACTAGGTGAATGGATATGAATCATGATAGGTATATTAAGCTATAACACTGAACTAAATTTGACGTGTAAGCCATGCTGACAAAGGTGAATGAGTGTCAGTAAAAACACCCACACATCACATCTACCACATGCCTTAAAGTGTGGGTGCTCTGTAGAATAAGTGATTCTGTGACAACTTTATTGTCAGTTAATACTTGCAGCAAAACTCAAGTCTGTTATTTTTTTTGTTCATCTGATTACTCATTCAGAAACTCACTTCTGCCTGTCTCCTTCTGATCTTCACTCAAGTCATGGCTCATACACATAATAGAGTATTGATCGTGGATCACTGTGTGTCTGTCAAAGAGCATTTGGATTCATTATCAACACTAGAACGTTAGATCAATACACTGTCATTTACATCATGGGTTCACAAGGACTTTGGATTGTTTTGTTCACTGTATGACAGCAAAATAGATAATGTGTATGTATTTATTACTCTAATTAATGTCCTCAATACATTTATTACACTAATGAATGACCTCATTTATAAGTCTGTTAGCTAAATTAATGATGCCATTAGTGGATCTAGTTCATCGCAACAAGAAGACTTTGCAAGACTTTGTGCAACTCATGTCACCAATGGTCTGTTTTAGAATGGAAAGACAACTAACTTATTTCAATAGCTTGGTGATGAAACTGGAAATTTCCATTGTAATGTAAAAAATGTAATGGGATATATCATTCACTGTGTTTCTTTCCGTGTGCAGGAGCTCAGTACAGTGTTTTAACGGCCTTTTCTCTGGTGAAATGTTGTCCTGAAAGTTTGGTATTATCAGTGACACCAACTCCTTATTAGAGGTGACACCATCTCCTGTAAATGACACAACTGCTCTGGGAATAGATGGGATGAATTACAGACGGGAAATCAGCACCTGTGAACGGCTTCAAATTCTCAACTTTCTTGTTTAGTTTTTGCCGTTCCATCAACACCAGAAATGTAGTCTAAATTATGTGTAATAAGTATAACTATGTAATAATCTTTTTCAATATTTATCAAAAAATAAATGCACTATTTTTTTATAGACCTGGTTCATGGGTACTGTTTTACATGGATATACATACTGTTTATAGGAAATACATGCTGTTAATACTGTTAATAGAGATAAATACTGTTAATACTGTAAATTGCACCTATTCATATTTTAGCTAGTTTTTTTTTTTTCTTCCACTAAGCTCTATTACTTGTTATTATGTTCTTGTTATATTGTGTTATCATTTATGTTACTTTGTTAAATTGCTTTTTTTTAAATTATATTTTCTTATCTAATTATTTTGTTTTTGGAATTTTATATTTGCTCTATTCTTATTTCTGTGGTGTTTGTAAATACTGTGGCACTGACAAGAGTTGCACTCCTAATTTCATTGTAAACACACTGACAGTAAAGGCTATTCTATTCTATTCTATTCTATTCTATTCTATTCTAGCTCACAGGATGATGATGAGATAGGTGGACCCAAGGAGGAGCTAATACCAGACAAACTGGCCAAGCCTGAGAACCCTCTGGAAGAGGCCGTTAAGTTCCTGATCCCTCTGAAGAACCTGGTGCGCAACAAGATCGAGACCCACCTCCTGGCCTTTGAGATCTACTTCAGGAAAGAGAAGTACCTGTTAATGCTGCAGTCGATAAAGAG
The DNA here is from genome assembly GCF_902148855.1 of Sphaeramia orbicularis. Taxonomy (NCBI): domain Eukaryota; kingdom Metazoa; phylum Chordata; class Actinopteri; order Kurtiformes; family Apogonidae; genus Sphaeramia; species Sphaeramia orbicularis. The sequence continues at coordinate 63,511,871 of NC_043968.1, read as the reverse complement.
GGCTGTGGCCATAGAGCCTTCCAACCCCTGGCTGCACCAGTGATCAGACCAGATGATGGTGGAATGACCCTAGACAGTAGAACTGCCACAGGGCAAGTATTCCAGCCACCCAATGGTGGTTATGCTATCTGCAAAACCATTTTCAAAACCACCCATACATTCCCTGAGCTGTAACTACACACAGAAAATTAAAGTACTTGATAATGACAAACATCTTTTTTGATGTGGTGTGTTCTTTTGTGGGGATCTGCTGTACATACATGTTTGACTATAACAAATTCCGTCAATACTTTGGCACTGTTGCTGCATCCTGTGCTTCATGCTTTTGAAGATGTATGAGTCGTCTAAAGAAAACAAACCAGCCAAACAACCCAGAGAGTTATTTTTTTTCCAATTCCACAGAGATAGCGGGTGGTGCTAGCTAATGAGTGTATGCACACATAAATCTATACTACTCTCCTTATTCATATTCTAAGTATGTATTTTGAGATATGTGCATGCTTTTTGCAATTTCCCCTCTGTTGTAAATATGTATATAGTCTGCATAGGTTCTTTTTTGCTATTGTTATTTATTTATTTATTTTTTATATTGTTTGCTTTTGCACTGTCTTGCTTCTTTGCACTATCCTTATGCATGTGCACTTTTTTCTTGGACTTTATTCCGTTGCTGCCTTGACTACTGAATTTCCCCATTGTGGGATCAATAAAATCTAATGTAATCTAATGTAATCTAATGTAATCTAATCTAATCTAAGACCTAAACTGTGTGTTGCTGTATGTCTCTGCATACATCTTCATACATCATTCTCTCTATTTTACTTTCATGTTGTTTTGCTGTATTTGGAACATTTCTACATATGGGACCTGAGGGTGTATCTACAGCAAATAACACTGCCCACAGTGTGTGGGTCAAATGTAATCATAGTAATTCTAATTATATTGCTGTCTCCTCATTTTGCTTTGCTCCTGGCTTTGCTGCAACTCTGTTTATCTATGAGACCAGTTTGTAATATACACCACTTTTTTTTTTTTTTTTCCTAATTTAATTTAATTTAATTTTAGTCTGATGCCAGCTAGGTCTCTCCAGGCAGATATTTTTTCAGGTTTTTGGGCATTTTGCTTTTATAGTTATGCCACTTAGTTTAATTGTGTTCCTATTTTATAGTTTTGGTCCCATAAATCACCATGAAGCCACACAAGGGATAATAAAACATTAGAATAAGATTTCCAAAGGCCTGGACTTTAGGTAGGCCAGTTTAGCATCTGAACCTTTCTGGTACAAAGCCAGGCTGTTGTAGATATACTGTAGATGCATTATGTGTTTGGGTATTATCTCACTGAAACACGCAAGGCATTCCCTGAAAATGACCTAGACTGGATTGAAGCATATGTTGTAAGACTTATATGTACCGTTCTGCACTAATGGAGTCTTTCCAGATCTGCAAGCTGCCCATTCTATAAGCACTAATACACCCCCATACCATCAGAATTCCATGCTTTTGAACTCATCACTGCCAAAAGAAACAAAATGAGATGGTCCTTCTACTCCTTAATCTGGAGGATACAGTGTCTGTAGTTTCTTAAAAGAACAGTTTTTCACTTCAGTCTGATTTAAATGAGCCCAGAGAAGATGGCAACATTTTGTGGATCATGTGCACATATGACTTTTTCTGCACTCGACAGACCTTTAAGATTCATTTGTGGATCTCGGTGACCTCTTTTCACACAAAATGATTGCTCCACATTTGTAGATGTAGTTTTTTGCAGACTGGATAACTTCATCTTTATTTCTGCCTCTCTAAAATATTCTTTTTATGCACAATCATGTCAGTAACCTTTTATTAATTAATCTAATTAGTAACAAAATGTTTCTCCAGCTGCTTTTTTTAGCGATCACCATCAAATCCAAGATTACAATTTCAGTGTTGTATTTTGAATGAAATACAGGTTTATGAGATTTGTAAGTCATTTCATTCTGTTTTTTATCTACATTTTACACAACATTCTAACTTTTCTAGTATTGGGGTTGGAAATGCAGAGTGTGGTGCAGTCTAAGAAAATGCCAGTTTCAACTCATTTCATGGATTTATTCAGAAAGTAAAATTTGACATTGGTTTGATTATCCTGGGACATCTCAGCAATTCAGCACCTCTTGTTGATAACATGTCTGCACAATACAATGATATGCAAAATTAACATCAATACTTATTTCCTGGCACACATATTCAGTAGGGGACGACGAAGTACGTAAAATGAGGAGGGAAAAAAATGATTGTGTGTTTTATTTGTATGAATGTCAGTCTGAGCAGGGTCGTAAAATAACAGTTAATTTTTAATGTGGTATCGTGTTAACCATAGCTCACCAGCTAAAATAATAATGACTTCAGAAAATGTTTATGTTGGGAACTTTAGACCAAGTTACCCCATGATGTGGATGATAAATAAAGCATAAAGTTGTGGCTTTTTAGAAGAACTGCTTTAAGAAGAACAATTATTTTGTCTATTGAGAAGAAAAGCTAATTGCAAAGAAGCTGTAGCACCATATTAATTTGCATTTCTTTTAGAACTGTGAAATGTTGGCAAAGATTTTACACAGTTGCAGTTTCAAATGAAGACAAAAGTTCTGTCTAGTGTAAAGTTGTGCATGAGACACTAACAGTGACTGCTTTATGTCTTGTGAATCAACAGTGATGTTCAGCAGATTCTAATTGTATCTTCAGGTATGCAAAGACGTGACCACAATTTCATTAGAGTAAATCAGATACATGTAGAGAGACTCTCAGTTTGTAGGAATGTGACCTTGTTAATTCTCTTTAGTGTAGCTACAATTTGCGATAAACACATTATGTCTCTTTACACATTAAAATCTATGTAGTGCAAGTTTAACAACCAGCACAATTCTCAGTACTATCAATGTTAATGTCCTTGCATCCTTTGAGAGTTCTCATATGCATGCTCAAAATGAAAAAAGGTTGACTGCTGATGTTTAGTGTGTTAGACTTTTGTCAGTGCATGTACAGTGTCTGTGCACTTGCATATATGCATGTGTGTATTTGTAGTTAATGGAAAGGCAGGCTCATTCCCATGAGAGTCACCTTATTGGCTGATTAATAATGTAGAAAATAGAGAGTGGTGGCTGCACATTAAACATTTACTCGACACACATATACATGTACACAATACACACATACATTCAATGTGATATGTACACACAGGACATTAAACATTTAGTTTCAACTGAATGCTTCACCATCACAGAGTCCATGTTCCTCCATTTTACCACAACATTAATTTGCAATTGGAAAATACATGTGGAGACTGACCAGAGAGATGAAGTAAATCCAATGGACTCATCCATCTGATGCATATTTACAAAGCTCTGGAGAAAATTTCACCATTGCACTAATATTTATCAAATACAATCATATGCCTGCATATACGGTCTCACTGTAAATAAATGAAATGTGACTTCTCCCACAGATTCTTTGAAATTATTTATAAGACATTTGCTGAATTAATGAAAGTGGCTTAAACACAAGGGAACCAGAGAACGTTTTCTAATGCATCATGACTTAATCATTATTGGAATTTGACATGTATTTGGCCATTTGCAAAACATCAAATGCAAGCTTGAAGTAAAAAAAAAAAAAAAAAGAAAGAAAAAATACTGTCAAGATTGCTGGTGCCATTATAGAGATGAGGAAATTTATCTAGAATCCAATGTTACATGACTTGTTTTCAGTTATTAGCTACACGGCTCTAATGTTTCACGCTATGAGAAATGATGAATGGTTTTAAAACGATCACATTCTGCTTTATGCGTTGCTTTCAGTCATACTGTCTAATTATCTTATTGTTCTAGGATCCATGGTTTGATGGGCGCTTTTTAGTTTTTATTTTTTCAAAGAACAGTTTCCATAACCATCTATCATCCCTCCGTTATCTTTGCCTGACCACTTGGTGCCGCCCTCGTAACAACACCTGTCAACACCTTCCCCCACCCCCCCACCTCATATTCCCTTACTCCCTTTGTGCTCCAGCGATGTTATTTCTCAAGTTAATCTCCTTCATTCCAAAGCAATTCTCATTTGTACTTAGAGACTCTTCCCAACATTTATTTGTATTGATGAAAAATACCTGACATGCACATTAAATAGGCCTACATCACCCTTTTTATGTATGTATGTGAGCACACACAGCCACTGAAGTACCTAATCTTGCTGTACTCCCCGAGGCCACAGAAAGGGAGAGTTATTTCTTTCTCTTCCTCCCTATCTCTCTCGCACTCTCTCTCCCTCCCTCATTATTATTGATGCTGAAACTCTCCTCAGCAGGGTTGTTCTATGGTCACTGCAGCAGAGGAGTGCAGGGAGGAGAGGGAAATAGGGACACTGGATAGTTAGAAAGGAGAAAGACTCACATAGAAGTAGAATAATAAGAAAAGAGCCTATCATTATAAGCTTTCTGAGCTTCCTGAGTGCTGTTCAAAACACACTCAGGAGCCACATCTTGCTCAGAGTTATGGACTACTGTTGTTACTTATTGTAGCTGTGACATATAGCCTCCATAAGTTACGATTCCAAATGCAGTAGGTAGGTGATGCAGTTAGTCAGTTTTTTGAGTATTTGGACAATGACACATTTTGTAATTTTTCCTCTGTTCACCATTTGACCTCATGTTACCTCTACAACTTGCAGGTGTGTAGTCCTTCTATTGATGTATTTTCATAGCCTGCAATACATTATTATGATCTGTGCTGAGTTTACCTGATCACTCTGCACTGTGTGGTTTTATCCCATTTACCCCACTATTAAAAACTACTTAAAGGTTAATTTATCCTGTCAGTGCCCATGACCATGGTGCTGTTGAAGATAGATAGATAGATAGATAGATAGATAGATAGATAGATAGATAGATAGATAGATAGATAGATAGATAGATAGATAGATAGATAGATAGATAGATAGATAGATAGATAGATAGATAGATAGGTTTGCCATTTCTACACATTCAGGTACATAGGAATTATTATGCAGAGGTCTCTCAAAGTGCAAGCATAAGGGCTAAAAGATAAAATCAAATAAACAGTCAAAGATATAAGCAGTATAAAAGAATACAAATATATATTAAAAAATATAATATATTATAAATGTATTAAATAATAAATATATATTAAATAATAAATATATTAAAATTAAAAGCACTGTAAAAACAGTTAAAAGACAATAGCACTGTTACTTGTAATAGATATCTAAAAATAAATACTATCTACAAGTTGTACTTAAGGATATAGCACAGGAGAACATTGCACATTCCCTCTGGATCTGGAATTGGTCCCAAGCACATTCAGTGGCAGTTCACTGCTTCTTATGTGTGCCATGTGCCAATGCTAATGCTAATGCAAGGTATAATGTGTGTGAGTTTGGATGGGTGAAATGCAGAGACTGAATTTCCCAGTGGAAATAATAAAGTGAATTAACCTTGAACCTTTAAACACAGTGGATATGAAATGTTCAGGTTGGAGGACTTGTTGCTGATTTCACAAGTTCTGAACTCCCACTGCTGCCACTTTTTCGTCTTTGGCTTTAGTTCTATGTTTAGTCCACTGTTTTCCCAACACCACATGTTCTTCATTTTTATATCTCTCCTCTCTCCCAATTTTCAGTTTGATCATCTGTTGCTTGCAGGGCTCTCAAGTTTTGAACTGAGTTCAGAGTGAGATTTGGCGGAGGGGACGGAGGTCTGGTTGGGATGGAGACGGGGGTCTGATCTGATAAATGACACATAAAATCAAACAAATAATCAGACAAAAACATTATGTGCGTGTGTGTGTGTGTATGTGTGTGTGTGTGTGTCTGAGAGAAAGAGATAATGTTAGTGTTGTTTATTGTACTCCTGTGAGATCAATGTGACAGCTGTCCTCTTCTGTGACAGTGTTGCAACGGGAATATCTAAATCTTACCCAGATACAGCAATGTTATTTTTTGACTGGCTGTTCAGAAGTCATATTCTTTTTATGTGATTAGCTGGTGTGTGGCAGGCGCCCTCTGAACTCTATGGGGAACCCATTTGATGGCTACCTGTTCCACTGTTATAGAAAATAGCGGCGCAACTTGGTGGGTGTTATCCTGGTAATTTCTCTGTGTGAGAAATACAAGGTGTGGTGTGTGAGCCTGGGAACGGGTTGAAATGCATGTGTCTCACACTCAGTGCATGAGACTTGACCTTGGTGTCATGGTGTGACCATGTATGCCACCAAATAATGGATGGATCGAGCCAGCTTCTTGTGGAGTGTTAGCCTTACCCAGCATCCAGATACACCAAACAGGTACAGCAGATAGCTACAATTTAAATTACAAATCACACATTTTTCACAGTGAGACTTTTATTATATAGTCCCAAAATGCAGGTAAAAGCATACCAAAAACAGTCCTGTTCCTCTTGCTGTCATTAAGCTAAACACATTGTAGCCATATATGAATATAGAATTTAGAAGAGGCTACTTTTTGCTTTTACAGTTAAGTAAACAGCCTGGACAAAAACAGTAACTGCCTGGAGCAGATAGTTCAGATCCTTCTATTGGTAAGTACTGCAGTGGTTAATAATGTTTCAGCTGTAACAGCTCATTTAACTCTAACTGACGCAATAAGTAGACTAGCATTCATCATCAGTAATCAAAAATTAATGAAACTATGGATGGAAAAATATTATGAACCTTATTGTGACACTTACATCAGCATTATGTGGCAAAAAAAGATGTCACAGTGAATGTCTCCTGTAATCAAAACCAAAGGTGGAGCAGTGAAATATTGCATGCGCAACTTTATTTTTTTGGCAGTATATATTTATTATTTTTACAAACCATTTTTCTCATGATTATTTGAGTAATTTTAATTATTGCTTGATATTTCACTTATGTCCTGATGGGAAAACCTCTGAGTACCTTTGGTCATGCTTTAATATGTATGTAACCACTGGTATAGGTAAAGTATTCTTATCTTGCCAAGTAACACTCAAAGCCAGATGGGGCCAACATCACTGAAGTACTGAAAAATTCATTTGTAATGGATAAAATAATTGCAATAAGCTACATTATTATTCAGTACCTGTTTGCTAGTTTGGCCTTCATCAATATACAGATGCTACAGGGTGAAACCAGCTTTGCATTAATTTGCAGTTAAGCTCTATAGTTGAGCTTTCAAGTATTCATTTTAACATTCTGCTTGTTATATTAAAGCTATACCATATGATGTGGCATTTTTACACTTTTCTTTTGTCATCTTAAAATGCTCCTAATAAGCATTTGTCAAACTAAAATGTTAAAGAAATCCACCAGGTATTGAAACTCAAAAATGTTTAATTCTCATATATTTCTGATAAAAGTCTGACCAATCATTTTATTCAGTCCGAATGAAATAATTGGCCGAACCTGGCTGAGCCTCCTGTCAATCATCCATGCCCGCCGGCCAGCATCCGATATGTGTCCCTCTGAGTCTGACGCTTCACTCGCACTGCTCCTCCTGTCACTGACCACAGTCTACTATCTAAGGATGTGTATGGATAGGACTCAAATGCACATGTGGAAGGGAAAAACAGATTTATTAACAGAAACAACAACTAAGGGGAACAAACAGGAGTCCAGTGAAAGAAGGATCGAGATAAAAGTCCAGAAGTTGGATGTACTGGACTAAACAGACAGGTCTGCAAAGCTCAGCTTTTAAGACCGCAGTACTTATACAGGTACATGTACTTGGTGTCACACAATGTAGGACGATGTAGGATGATAAATGTATGGACTATGAGACGTCAAATGTCCACAGAAAATCCTTGGAGGCTGCACGTTCACAGCGCGCGCGCCCATCGCCTGAGCACCTCATCTCCGTGTTTTACAGTAAAGAACCTGAGCCAGTGCTACACAGACCAGACCCTTAAACTCAGGGTCTACTGATGAAACAGGAGCTGCAGCAGGTGGATGATGTGTCTGATTATTGAGGGAGGGGTCTGCGGACACGCTGAAGTGGACCGGACCTCCTGGAGGCTTGTCGGGGGGGCATGGGCTCTCTCCGGGGTAAATTTTTTTTCCTTCAGGTTAGAACAGGTAGCAGGTTTAACTAATGTTTTAGCACTGGAGCACCCTGGACTCATTTTTAGGACGTACAACAAACAGATCTGTTGTCATGGTGATCTGTCACTAGACTAGACAAAGAGTTTAGATTTGGAGAATGGACAAGGATTTGACTGGAAAAGAAAAATGTGCAGTGTTTCTGTTCTTGCACAGTTTGTACAGTGTGCACTTTAATGTTCTGAGATGTGCAATTTAAATCGGCTCATTGCAGACACTGATCTTGTTAAAATGTGGATCTTTGTTACCAAAATTTGTTGTTCTAAAAAAAGTAACTTATCATAGTTATAAGATAATTGCACATTTCCTATTTTTATTTGGAAAATCTTTGTCTCAGGGAGCAGTCTTGTTGAGTTATTTTGTATTGTTCAAGCAAAAATCTAACTTATTTTTAATTTGCACAACAAATTATTGTTGTTGGGGTTGAGGGGGGCCTGGAGATTTTTCCTCCAATGAGGGGCCAGACAGAAAAAGATTGAGAACCACTGCTATAAGTATGCCACACAATAAGCTCATATGTAAGATTTATTTTCAGCTGCTGACCTAAATGACAAGTACTGCAGTGCTCTCCACAGATTCGTTTTTAGTCCTTGAGATGTTTTGGCCAACTCTGTCTCCAACTTCTTTGCTGCAAGCTACAGGACTGCATACCTGCCAACATGAGAGTTCTGGAAACAAGAGGGACTTGGCAGCACCAAACAACTTCCACCCACCCACATATACGGTGCGCAAACACAGTGATGCATACACACAATATGCTGAAACATAACACTGCCTCACTACACTAGACTTCTATGACACTGTGTCTTTGTCTGGCTCTGCTTTCTATATTTTATGTCATGGTTTATACAGTGTGTTCCAGCTCTGTGTAGTTGCTCATTTTGACAAACAAAAGTAATGACAAACAGACTAAAATAAGGATACCATCTGCTTCGAGTCAAATGGTGTATGGGGATTTATTTAGTAATATTTTGTATTTAATGTTCATATTTAGTAAACACAAAATTAAAGATTTTTAACAGAAGGTACACTCTGGTGGATAGGGTTGGGAAACTAATGTGTTCACACAGAGAAGTCAGTGGTGGATCTAGAAAATTTTGCAGGGTCTGGCAATGGGGTGGCAGGAGGTCTTGGCAGGGCAGCGTCCTGAGTGAAGTATGTGGAATCTCCATGTATAATTGGAGTCAATAACACTTTTAAACTATTTTTACCCCGCCCCCCAAGGGGAGGCAAGGGGTATTGTTTTTGGTTTGGTTTGTTACCTCCACCAAGGAACGGCAGAGGTTATGTTTTCATCAGGGTTTGTCTATTTGTCTGTTTGTTTCTTAGTAAGATAACCCAAAAGTTATGGACAGATTTGGATAAAATTTTCAGGAAATGTTGATACTGGCACAAGGAACAAATGTTTAAATTTTCTTGGGGGGGGGGGGTTACTGCCTTAATGGAGGTCTGTGCTCTCCGATTGCTTTTCTAGTTTGTTTCTTTTGTTTGTTTGTTAACACTCTAGCAGCAAAATTATTGGTTGAATTCATACCAAATTGACTTTATAGTTTCCCTATGACCCAGAATGGATCTCATTACCTCCCCCCAATCACCACCAAAATTTAATCATTTTTGACTTGTGCCAGTATCAACATTTCCTGAAAATTCATGAAAATCTGTCCATAACTTTTTGAGTTATCTTGCTAACAAACAAACATGCACGCACACACAGGAGGCAGATCTGTCTTGGCGGAGGTCTGCGCTCTCCAAGTGCTTTTCATGTTAAATTTTGGGAACAGTAGATCAAAGGTAAAACTTTTTTATGAATTTTTTATTTTTTTTTTTTAAATCTTCCCATTTACTTATAATGGGCGAAATATGCGTGAGGGTGAGGTTTGTTGTGTCTGGCACCGCTTGTTTGTTGGTTCGAGGCAAAATGTAATGATATCTGTTCTGGGTCATTGGCAATCTATAAACCTAATTGAGTATGTTGTGGTATGTAATTTAACCAATAGTTTTGCTGCTAGAGTGTTAACAAACAAACAAACCAAAGCAAACCAAAATAATACCCCTTGCTTCCCCTTCAGGAGGTAGGGTAATAAAACCATACCGTGTGGTCCAGCTGAAATCAAGGGTGGATCTTCTGACTCCCTGCTCTCTCTTTCTCCATCTGCCTCCTCAACATCTGCTTCTGTCCCTCTTTCAGAAACCAAATCTTACTCATTTTCATCCCTCACACCAACATCATCTTTTTCATCTCTCTCACTTCCTTCCTGGTCTGTTCTTCTCTCAGTGGTCCTCTTCAGCTCTGACCCTCCCAGTTTCTCCTTCGTTTCTCTTTTTCTCTTCTTCCTCCTCATCCCTCATTTTTTCCCAAAATAACTAGTAATGATGTTACTTTTACTTTGTCTTTTCACTGTGGCCTGCAAGTGTCAAGATATGAACATGTCAAGGTTAAAATCCTTGTATTTTTCTCACTGTATTTGTTGTTTTTCCAGTGAGACAGTAAGGATGTAACCTGCTTTAACTGTACAGGCTTATGGCTATGATATTGATCACACTGTGACTGAAACTTAAGCCCCTGAAACAGCAACCCTCTGAATTCAACCCCCCACCCGTTGATCCACCCCTGGAGAAGAACCTGTTTTTGTGCCAGTGCTGAAGATTGGTTTGGCTCATTCCATTACCATTCTGAAATAGTAAACAAAACTTCCCAGGGTTCTTTGGGTAGTTAGGGTTTCTTTAAAGAGAACACACTCATCTTGGACAGTTTCCAGCACAGGATGCAACAACAGTGACTTTGCCAAATACTGTAAGAGGGGTTCTTATTTTGGAGAAAAACTTACATGTAGGGGAGTGGCTCATGGCATTAAAATGACAAAATCACAGCAAAAGATAAGATCAAGATAATTCATATGAGCCACAACTAAACCTTGGAGATAGTTTTACATGTACATATACTTCAAATCTTCAACAATCAGTTTGTAGAGAGTATAAACATTGGACTGTTTCAATGGGAAAAGGTCATGTGGTCTGATGAGTCCAGATTAACCCTGTCCCAGAGTGATGGGCACATCAGAGTGAGAAGAGAGGTGATTGAAGTTATTACCCATCATGCCTAGTGCCTACAGTACAAGCCTGTGGGGTCAATGTTATGATCTGGGGTTTGCTTTAGTTGGTGAGGACTAGGTTCACAACATTATGTGTCCATAAAATGAGGTCAGCAGATGAGGCCACTGATGACACCTTTATATTCCAAGATGAGAAAATCTGGATTTATTAGGCTCATTGTGAAAGTGATTTAGGTAGCATGAAACATCATTTTCACATGTGGATTGGACGCAACAGAGTCCAGACCTGAACCACATTGAGAATTTTTGCCATGTAATGAAGACTTCACACAGCGGTCTGACTCTCCTGTCATAGAAAGTTAAGCATTGAATGGCATAAAGGATTCTTCAGTGAATGTATCCTGTAATCAAAGCTCAAGCCATTCAACTAAGTACCCTAATGTATTCTATGTCTTGGTGCAGAGGAAAAAGCTGATAGAATAAATGAAAGCTGAGACACTGAAAGACAGGGAACAAGAGGGAAAAAATGTTAGCCAGAAAAACCATAGCAAGAGAATAATACCCATAGTTGTAGATGAGAATAAGAGAGCCATAAATAATGTTCTCTTGCTCTTGTATGTTAGCTGAATTTTTCCCTTTAAATTACTATAATGTTATTTCAGCCCTGTCCTCTATTTTATTTAACACCTCCAAAAACCAGAGCAGTAGACGCTACAGTATGTCCACCCCCATGGACAGATTTTTTCCCCCTATAAGTCTAGTCTAAAAGAAATTATTTAAATGTACAAAGGAGGTGATCAGTGTCCTGATTGGGATGTGAGACAGGAGTAGTTCAGGGACATCTGTATGACAGAGGATCAGAAGACACTTATGCAGAACCATATGAGGCTCTGAAAGGGTTAGTTTGAGTTTTGTACTGGTTTTACCACATAATTAACTCCCACTTATAAATCAATATCTATTTAAATATACACCATTTTTAGAATATTTTTTACTGCTTTATTCTCACCATCATACAGTTCTTTCCCATGGGAAAGTGAAGCCCTGAAGTGCTCTTACAATTACCTAATTTCCTAGAGTAGATTTCTGCAGCCTGTGTGGTTGTTACTGTTGTGCTCCAACACATTAATTCAGATTCAAACCAATGAACTGATCAAGGCAGTGTTTTTATGGTGTAATATCACTGTACTCCTGTGAGTCCAGTGGTTCTGAATAGACTAATGAATCAGATTTAATCTGAAGAAGGAATTGATTGGAGGCATTTATATTGACTTTTAATGCAAATTTCATGACCACACTAACACGGATATTCTTCTAGACAGACAGTTTTCTTCCTCTGTGTTTTTAATAAAAGTTATGTCAACAGCTTCATTTTGGTCCGCACAATGCAAAATCATTCACAACCTTCTAAAAATGTTCGGACAGGCTGTTGTTTCTGTTAGAAATGCCAGTCCAGTCCATCTCCCAAAGGTATCTGTGCTGACCGCAATCTACCACAGGTCATTTGCTGATTTATACACCTGGATTTGATGTTTCACATGCAGAGTAATTATAGGCATGTGTAAAATGGGGTATGCTATTTTTTCCCCAATCTCTTAGTTTTACCTGATCACACAAATACACACCAACCAGCATTTTTTAAATCTCCATTCATATGTGGATGAGAGGCACAAACATGGAGAAAAATATCACCTTTGGAAAATATCCAAATTGGTATAAACTGGGCAGTAGAATTATACTAAAAAAAACAACACTAAAAGCACAGGTGTATGTCAGAATGGACATAGGAATATTAAAAAACAAACAGGAAGAGATGAGTTTAACACTTTTCATAAAACAAAGATACAGATAATGCACATGAAACTGATTTTCATGTACATTATCATCAGCTTTAATATGTTTCATTATAACTTGAGTCATGATTCTGTTTACACCACAAGAAAAATGTTTTAGTGCCACTTTTATTGTTATTTGCTATTCATTTCAGGAATATAGCATACACCTCAAACATTTAACCCATAAAGACCTGAACATCCACTGGCAACCAAAACTATCTAGTCATGTAAAATGTATAATACCTGATGATCCACTAATCCTATCAGTACATGTAAATAACTGGTGAAAAATACAGTTTATCGTATTTTCATGGTTATCAGATATGACTCATTTGGATGCTCAGAGGCTTCATAGTGACCATGGAAACACTGTCATCTTCTGCAACATTGATTCACCAGTAAAACCTCATGGAGATGGATCAATGACAGTGGATGGATACACTTGTATTATGTTCAGTTAATGATATATTTTATAGAAAAAGTCATTTTTTCTTCAGTTTTGCATGTTTCTAACCCTCAATTTTAATCTGAGCTGTAATAAAAATTTACATGATCAATGAATTAAATACAGGAAAAAATCAAATTTTTACTGAAAAAAAAAACAACCAAAATACAGAGGGTATTATTACAATAAATGGTGATAAATCACTTAAAGCTATACCTACCGATGTGGCATTTCTCACAGCACTTAGTTTGAACATGAACCCTCCTCCCTCCAAAGCCCCGCCCACTTCCCTCTGCCTGAGCTATGAGGCTCCCCTCCTCTCTCCCCCGCTCACCTGATGCGTGGAAGCAGAGGTGGAAGCGGAGGTCCGGTCCGCTTCGGTGTGTCCGCGGACCCCTCCCTCAGTAATCAGACACATCATCCACCTGCCGTGGCTCCTGTTTCATCAGTAGACCATTTATTTAAGGGTCTGGTCTGTGCAGCGCTGGGTCAGTGTCTTCACTGCACCACGGAGATGAGGTGTCTAGGCAATGGGCGCATGCACTGTGAACGTACGGCCTCTGCGAATTTTCTGTGGACATTTGAAGTTTCATAGTCCATGCATTTATCATCCTACATAATCCTACATTGTGTGACACCAAGTACATGTACGTGTATGAGTCCCACAGTCATAAAAGCTGAGGTTTGTGCAGACCTGTCTGTTTAGTCCAGTACACCAGACTTCCGGACTTTTATTTCCATCCTTCATTCATCAGACTCCTGTTTGTTCCCCTTAGTTGTTTCTGTTAATAAATCCGTTTTTTTCCCTTCCACATGTGCATTTCAGCTTTATCCATTCACACCCTAGACAGTAGACTGTGGTCAGTGACAGGAGAAGCAGCGCGTGTGAGCGGAGACGGAAATAATGGATCGGATGCTGGATGGCCGTAATGGATGAGTGACAGGAGGCTCAGCCAGGTTCAGCCAATTATTTCATTCGGACCAAATAAAATGATTGGTCAGACTTTTATCAGAAATATATGAGAAATAAACATTTTTGAGTTTCAATACCTAGCGGATTTCTTTTACATTTTAGTTTGACACATGCTTATTAGGAGCATTTTAAGATGACAAAAGAAAAGTGTAAAAATGCCACATCATACGGTATAGCTTTAAGAAAGGTTCAATATGAGAAAAATTCATTTGGGAATGGCCACAAAAGTAGCACTGGGTCTTTATGGGTTAAATGTGATGAAGAATTTCATGACTCATGATGAAGATGGAGCTACCAAACAGGAGGTTTGCTTATTTTTATTGTGTGTTCACTTATTTTCATTGTGTGTGTGTGTGTTGCTTTTTTGGTCAATTAAACACTTTCTGTAAACCCCTGTGAGGTGACTTTTGATGTGATATTGAGCTCTATATATAAAGTTGAATTGAATTGAGGTAAAGATGCAGGTGTAACCAATTTTAGAAATATAAAAGTGAATTACAGTGTAATAGCTGATTGGACTAATTAAAGGATCTGGACCAGAATCAGAGGAAACTAAATTCGGAAGGAGCCACTGTACTGAGCAACAATAAAGAGGCAAACGCAGGAGTAAGAGTTGAGTAGCCACTCTTATAATTAATTTTCAGTGGATAAAATAAATTGTCAAATTTGTACAGAATACAAACAATAACCCAAACAGTCAGAAAAGGAAAAAAATATATATCGTGTGCACACTTGAAATAAAAAAAAATTGTCTGTTGGGGCCCTTAAAATAAAATAGGAGTTTTTGCAGGTTTTCTTGTTGTGAAGTTATTGCAAGTTCACCTGATTCCAAAAGTCCTTGCAGTGTGATGTAAGTATGTAATATGTATGTGAATGAGTGGGTACGTGGATATCTTCTCGGTGCTGATCTTTCTTCAGGGTGGTTGGCTCCCCATCTATCACAGCAGGAAGTTTGTCCTGAACCTCAAATTCTTCCGTCCTCAAAAAAAAAAAAAAAAAAAAAACCTGACCTGTAGACAGGTCACATAATTTACATTCAACACCGTCCATTCTCTGATGCATCATTAGGGATATCAAATGTCAAAAGATGCACACCACAACATCTAATTCTGACATAAATCTTCATCTCTATTCAAATCTTGAATCTCTATTTCAGTTGTACAACGTTCAGTTTTAAGTGTATCATTTATGAGAACTAAACATTAAAGTGCTCACACATTTACCTGTTCATAAGAACAGTGTTTCAATAATACTTATGGTAAGTAACCATTAACATTCATAATATAATTTATCATAAACATATCAGAACCATGTGAAAAAAACATAACAGTACACATTTTGAGTTAGACACAGAGGTATTAAAGAAGTGCTCTTAATGTACTCTTACACTATAGGCCATTTCATGTCAGAGAACTGCACCAAAAATTACCCTCTAGTTATCTTAAACTCAGTTGAAATAACATAACTGTTTTCAATAATTTGCATAATACAAAATAAAATATTGTTTTACATTTATCACAACGTGCCAAATTACTCTTTTTTCCCTTTAAATTGGCATTAGGAAAATTAAACACTTCCCCTTTAATTACATACACATCAGCATAAAATAATAAACACAATGTGCATATAGAGTATTTCACCATTATTCACTTCAGTTCGTTCTTATAAACATAGTAGCACTACTGTTTTCTTTCAACATCCACAAAACTAAGAGGAAAATCGCACCATAACAGCTAAAAAGACACATTTCTCACCGTTGCTCTCTGTGTATCAAGGCGGAGCCCGCCGATGTCGGACCTCGCAGCGGCTCTCTGGATGAAAGGTAAGCAGTTAGCCTGTTAGGCACAGAGCTAGCATTAGCATGGACGACGGTAAGAAGCTAACAAGTTTTTTTTTTCCCGCCGGATTATTGACTTGTCTTACCGACGTAACTCTCCTTCGTTCAGTCACTCAGCTCTGGACCTTCCGTGGGTGAGTACTCCGATTCTCTCTTTTCTCTTTTTCACAGGTAAACTCTCGGTTTTTCTCCCGCTTTTCTCTTCCTCTTAGCAAGCAGCTACCCTCTCTCCTCTGGCTGAGATCGGAAAAGGACCGGAAGAGCAACGTGCCTGCACTTCGCCTCTGAGCCGACAGGCTGAGCGTGGCCTGCGTAGCCTCTGATTGGCTGCTGAAAACTAGGTACCCCTCGTGGGACCATGCGAGCTGAGCGGGGCATTCAAATGCAATAGGACAATCGACACTTTGCCGATGCAAAATAAATAAAGATAAAGAAAATAAACAGTCTCTCCTTTTATTGTACTCTAATAACTGTGTATGTTTTACACCTGGCTACACAGGGAACAGGGTCACATGAAAGCAGAGCATTTACTGTGGCGACCCCTACAGGGAGCAGCTGAAAGTGGAAGTAGAGGAATTTTATGGCTCAAGCGCATCAAATAGGTCTGAAGTCTAAAGACAGAACTGGCAAAAACTCAGAAGCAGGAAGGGCAAACAGACAGTGGCTGATTAATTAGTAATGGAGTTGGTGAAGCATGTGGTGGGTCTGCTGAGGTGAGCAGGGCAGGACACCATGTTGACAGAAGGACATAACCACTGGTCACCACCCATGCATGTCGTCTATTCATAATGAATAATAACGTCAATAACTGAGACATCACTCTGAGACCAGTGACAATAATCTCACACATACATTTTAGTACAATAGAATATTTACTCTTTGTATTTCACAAAAACACAATGAATTAAAAGTAATAAACTTTTTAGTTTTTATATGCAATAATGTGTGGTCATAAAACACCACAGAGGTTTTGCAAACATTAATAAAGCTGGGAACACCAGAGACTACAGCTTACAAGCAGCTGGTGAGAAAGAGCTCTCTGGTGTAGAAAAATATCACTTGAACTGAGGATGCGAATCAAAGTCAAGTGCTTTATTCTTGCAAGAAGGAGAAAAGAGTTACAATCACGCAGAAATGATCAACAAATATAAACTCAAAGGACTGCATTCTTAGATCTCGGTCTTATACTTGTGGAAAAAAAAAACAAGGTCTGTCTGAAAGACGGTTTTGTTTCCCGTCTCCAGAACATTCATCTTGACTAGCAGAATATCTCTCGAAGGGGTGCATTGTAAATGAACTGCAAAGCAAGTTCTAGTCATAAGGACAACATGCGATTTTTCTAACAATTATGCAGCTCTTTGACATTATTTCTGAGCACTGCACTTTTTTTTTTTCCAGTTAGATTAGAGCAGTGTCTGAAAGGCTGTTTTGATGGGCTTATTGGTGACGAGAAAGATGGTGCTTGCTTATAAAGCATAAACAGTGAAGCTCAATGTTGGAGATAATATGTTTGCTTAAGTTCTACCTCATAGACTATTTACACATTAAACACTATATTCAAATTCAGAATAAATCCTTGTTGGCTCAGTTCAGTAGATTATAAAAAAATAACTATCTGGATTTATCACATTTAAGCTACAGGTGGTAGAACTTTCCATTTCTGTTCATTGGAAGTATAATGATAAAAATGTTTGTCAGTTATTGTCAAATGTCAGATCAATATTTCTTTTGAGCTCAAAGTTTTTTTTTTTTTTTTTTTTTTTTCCTGTTTGAGAGTTGGAGAAACCAGAATGTTACTTGTGGTTTAACCCATAGAGACCCAAACATCCACCGGCAGCCAAAAGCATCTACTGACCTAATATGTTTAATACCTCTTGATCCACTAATTCTATCAGTACATGTAAATAATTGGTGTAAAATTTAGTTTGTAAGCTTTTTATGGTCATCATATATGACCCATTTGGATGTTCAGAATTGCCACAAAATTAACACTGGGTGTTTATGGGTTAAAAACTATTTATGGTCAGAACACAAACATTTCAGAAATGTAGGTTTAGAAAATTTAAAATAATTATCAAAACATCAACGTTGAGCAAAATGAACCCATATGAACTCAGTGTTACTTTTGCATCAGTTCCCAAATGCATTTTTTTAATATTTAACCTTCCTTAAGTGATTTATCACCATTTTTTGTTATATTATCTTCTGTATTTTGTGTTTTTTCAGTGAAAATTGGTATTGTCTTAAATTTAATTTACTGATCATATAGATGTTCATTACAGCTAAGGTTAAAGTTGAAGGTTATTGCATCAAAAACAGAGAAAACTGAAGAAAAAGTGACTTTTTCAGTAAACTATATCATTAACTGAACATAAACTATGTGTCTCCATCCACTGGCATTGATCAAACTCCATGGGTTTTACTGGTGAATCAATGTTGTAGAGGATGATGGTGTTTCCATGGTAACTAATGAGCCTCTGAACATCCACATGGGTCATATCTGATGACCATAAAAAAATAAACTGCAATTTACACCGATTATTTACATGTATTGATAGGATTAGTGGATCAACAGGTATTTAACATTGACATCAGTAGGTGGTTTTGGTCGATGGTGGATGTTTGAGTCTTTATGGGTTAAGTCAGACTGAACTCTGTGTAAGCATAGATGACAATGTAAACAAAATAAGTAGGGCTGTCAAAATTAACACAGATTAATCTATCATCGTCATAATAACACATTTTATTTGTATAGCGCTTCTCATGGAACTCAAAGACACTTTACATAAAGCAGATAACAGAAACCAAACACATTAAAAACAGATAAAAGCAGGCGCAAAAGGCAGGTATATGAATATAAAACAATTAAACATTAAAAGTAATCTTAAATAAGTGAGTTTTTAAAAGGGATTTAAGGTGTTGAGGTTGGAGCAGTGTCGGAGGGTAGGTGGGAGGGAGTTCCAGAGGGTTGGAGCAGCAATAGAAAAAGCTCTGTCCCCCCAGGTTTGGTGCAGGGTTTTTTATGGTTGGGCAAAGAGGTGAGCAGAGGAGGATCGGAGGGTGTGGGAGGGGACACAGGGCTGAAGTAGGTCGATGAGGTGTGTGTGTGTGTGTGTGTGTGGGGGGGGGTTAGAGGTCTTTGTGGGTGAGGAGGAGGATCTTGAATGTTATTCTGTGTTTGACAGCGAGCCAGTGGAGATGTTGGAGGACAGGGGTGATGTGACTGGGTGTGGGTGAGGAGACGAACAGCAGAATTCTGAATGAGTTGGAGTTTGTTGAGGAGTTTAGAGGGTAAACCATAGAGGACGCTGTTGCAATAGTCCAGTCTGGAGATGATAAAAGCGTGAATAAGTGTTCAACTGCGGGGAGGGAGAGAGATGGTTGAAGACGAGCAATGTTTTTAAGGTGAAAGGAGGACGTTTTTGTGACCTGTTTGATGTGCTGTTCAAAAGTGAGGTTGGTGTCGAAGCCAAGCACCGAACCTTAGGGGACACCTTGTGACAAGGGAGCAATGAAGGAGGAGTGGTTATTTATGTGGACGAATTGTTGTCAGTTGGAGATGCAGGATTTGATCCAGGTGAGTGCTGAGCCAGTGATGTGGAGTGTTTTTCATGATTAATCTGATAAAAAGTGTTAACGTAATTTACTCATCTGCTGCGCAGAATGACTCTGAATGCCTCTGACAAAGCATTTCAGGCAGTTTGTCCAAGAAGAGTTACCGTCGCGCATGCACAAATTGATCCAGTAGTGACAGGCAGCAGAACCAACCCATACAGATGGAAAACACTAAACAGCACGTTGGCCCTTGGGTGGAAAATTTGTGTACGAAACAGAACAGTTGTTTCGTTGAAACTGTTGAAGGTGTTTAATAAACACACTGAGTGCATATATATCCCCTTCTGTCTTGAGTCTGTTTGCTCATGCAAAATTAAACATGATTAAAGCTATACCTACCAATGTGGCATTTCTCACAGCACTTAGTAAAAATTTCAACATGAACAACCTACCTCCCTCCAAAGCCCCACCCATTTCCCCCTGCCTGAGCTCTGACGCTCCCCTCCTCTCACCTGAAAGCAGAGGTAGAGGCGGAGGTCCAGTCCGCTTTGACGTGTCCGCGGATTCCTCCCTCAGTAATCAGATACATCATCTACCTGCTGCGGGCCCGGGGCTCCTGTTTCATCAGTAGACCCTTTATTTAAGGGTCTGGCTCAGTGTCTTCAGTGCAACATGGAGATGAGGTGCCCAGGCGATGGTCACACGCACTGTGAACACATGGCCTCCGCGAATTTTCCGTGGACATTTGAGGTTTCATAGTCCATACATTTATCATCCTACATAATCCTACATTGTGTGACACCAAGTACATGTACCTGTATGAGTCCTACGGTCATAAAAGCTGAGCTTTGTGCAGACCTGTCTGTTTAGTCCAGTACATCCGACTTCCTAACTTTTATCTCCATCCTTCACTCATCGGACTCCTGTTTGTTCCCCTTAGTTGTTGTTTCTGTTAATAAATCTGTTTTTTCCCTTCCACATGTGCATTTGAGTTCTATCCATACACATCCTAGACAAGAGACGGCGGTCAGTAACAGGAGAAGCAGCGCGAGTGAAGCGTCAGATTCAGAGGTACACAAATCGGATGCAGGGACAGCGATAATGGATCGGATGCTGGACGGCCGTAATGGATGATTGACAGGAGGCTCAGCCAGGTTCGGCCAATTATTTCATTCGGACCGAATAAAATGATTGGTCAGACTTTTATCAGAAATATATGAGAATTAAACATTTTTGAGTTTCAATATCTGGTGGATTACTTTTACATTTTAGTTTGACACACACTCATTAGGAGCATTTTAAGATGACAAAAGAAAAGTGTAAAAATGCCACATCATACGGTATAGCTTTAATATAGATTAAAAATGAATTATATTGAATCATGATGAATCTAAATTAATTCACAGCAACCCTGTGATTACTCTGATTAAAAATTTTAATTGCTTGACAGTACTAAAAAGAAGCAATCTTAAATATGAAATAAAAATGTGGCAAGAGGCCTTTATAATGTAGAGGGAGCTGAGGCATAACATGAAGCTCTATTTACTAGTTGTTGTTGTTGGACTTCTGGCTCTCTGGGACTTGGGTGACGACGGGTTTGGGAATCTGGAAAGAGCTCAACATCACTCCAACATTAAGAGGAGGAAGATGAAGTGGGTTACCAGATGTAATAAGCTGGATGGAGGCGTTTGCATGAATACAATTTTGCCATTGCAAGTATCTGCAAACTATGATGATGGAATGAAACATGACTTATTTTGTATAATAATAATAATAATAATGATAATAATAATAATGATGATAATAATAATATGGTGTTTTTTTTTACCTTTCCACAATAACGAAACATTTGGGGTTTGGTTCTAGTATTAAATACACCATGAGTCTTTTTTTTTTTTTAATCACATATTTGCAGACTTTTTTCCATATTAAACCAAATTGGTATCTTTCCTTAAAAGTGTTACTGTCATTTCTGAGACACATTGTACTTATTATAGCATTGTTCAATTCTATTCCGTAAAAAAAACAAAAAACACTGTTATGAGAACACTTAAACATTGACATACACTTATCTATAAATGCTGACTTGAAAGTTACTTTTTGTACAGAAACTTCAAGATTCTACTTATCTGTGCTTTGCAGATACGCACAATGGTGTGTTTTGGACAATAGATGGAATGAAATGAATGACAAAGAAGGGCTGTTTACTCAGAGTAAAAGGCATGCCTTGCAGTATCAAATGTATAAAACCATCAAATATAAATCATTATTATTTTACAGTAATGTGTAATACTGCAGTCCCTATAGAGAGCCAATGCATTAAATCTTTGCCCTGCTGTAAGTGTATACCATCACCATAAACCACCACACAAACAGTGTACGTTTATGCACACTCACTGCAACTGTGATTCAACCCCCACTGCTGTCACTGCTGCTAACAGGCAACTATATTTATATATTGATTAATAAGGCTCCTACTGTAATATACTGCAGGTACAACACTGCAGGCCGCTCTCTGGCCGAATTCTGCTGTGCGTTAGTCTTTTATGTGTATGCGTTCCAATGAATGTGTTTTTATATTTACACTGATTAATAGGTCTATTGCTACAATACACCCCTAGGCACACACACACACACACACACACTACACTTATCATGAATGAAAAACCTAGCCTATTTGTGTGTTGCATTTATGTGCGAGCCTGTCTCTTTGTATTTATGCCCAACACTTTTGGGGTCAAATCGGCCATGTACTCATTAACCAAACACAATGTTGAGTCTATTGCCTTGGCAACAGTATCACAGAGGTTTCACCAGGTCTTGAAGACCTTTATGGGCTGAGAGGATTTAAAAAAAATGCACACTTGTTTAATGTTAGCCCAATGAAACTGCTGGAGAGGCTGGATTATTTTTCAGCCATCAAACAGATGAGAGCAATACATTCATATAGAATAATTAGGATTAGTAAACTGCTTTTCAGCTATTCTTCATATTAACTGAATTTATGAATGCTGTAGGATTAGTAAACTGCTTTTCAGCTATTCTTCATATTAACTGAATTTATGAATGCTGTTTTTTTTTTAATGTTCCTTAATAGGTGTATTAGTTATGTTGCTTCTGTATATCATAATGAAACCTTTGTGTTTTGTTTACATGCATAGTAACAGTCCAAAGTCATTCTGATTATTTTGAAACAAAATGAATGAATGGGTTTAAAGTTATTGTACATTTACAATTAAATTGCGAATTCTACCCCCTTTAAGGCGCATGAAAAGAAAATTGCAGAAATATACATATAATATACAAATAAAGCACTCTGATTAAGACATGTGAGATGTGCAGATATTTATATTTTAGGAACGTTATTTTCAATGTTTATACAGCATATTCTAGTGTATGTCTGAAATGGGCTTTTAAGCATAGTTTGCATACATGGCATTATATCTGTTTAAAGTCAGCCTCTGCATTGTAGAAGTAACCAACAATTTGCAGGACTGTGGTCAAAATGCATGGTCAAAACTATTATACTATAGAAGATAAATGATAATAAACAAAATTAAGAACAAAAGAAGTCTTAAGTCCTGAGTGACAGGTGAATTGTCAGTCTCACCTTAACCGACTTCCCATGTGCAAAAATCCTTGTCCTTGTTCAACATCAAGTGTAATGTTGACCATAGTTACTCAAACAAAAACCAGACCTGGGGCGGGGGTGCTGGTTGCTGGGTGTCTTGCAGTGGGGTGGCACTGCACCGGTGATCGCTGCACCCCTAGTGCATGCAAGACTGGGGAGGTATGAAGTGTGGTGGGTCCCCGCGCCTGTTTGGGGGGCTTTGGGGCAGCTGGTCCCGGGTCCATGCCCCCTTGACCACATAGAATGATTGAGTGTGTGAGTGGCCTCTGGGGGGGTGGCGGCCTTCTGGCTGTGGTCACTGGGTGCCCGGAGTCTCTGGACTGCCCCGCTCCTTAGCAGCCCCCGCCTGGGGACGGGCACTGGGGAACGGGGGTGCCGTTGGTCCATTGGCTTGGGATTCAGCTGGCTGCATTGCTGGGGGGGTGCCGCCCTCTGATGAATGACGTGTGTGCATGGGGATTGATTGTGTTTGGGGGGGCTGGGCTGGCTGCCCTCTTATCTGCCGCAGGATGTGTTGGGACCGGAAAAGATGTGTGTGTGTGTGGGCACTGGGGGTGAGACAGTTGCTGGTAGGGTGGTGGGCTGTGGTGGGGGTTCCTGGCAGGTGGTGTTGCCGCTCTGGGCTCCGGTTGGTGCTGGGGTTGCACTCGGGTGCTGTGCCTTGGGGGGACTTACGGCAGTGCTGCTCGCTGCTGGGGGGGGGACTCCGGATACGCGTGTCTGGTGTGTGTAGGTGGGTGTGGGGGGGCTATGGATGGGTATGGGTACATGTGTGTGTGTGCAAGTGGGTAGGTGGGTGTATGGGCATGGGTGGAGGTGTTTGTGCATGTGAGTATGTGTGAATGGCTGAACATGTGGGATGGGTGGTTTGTGTGTCTGGATGTCAGTGGGTGTGTGTGCATATGCCTGTGTGGGTGAGTGGGGGACTGGAGGGCGTGTGGCTTGGTGGGACAGGGGGCAGGGATGGGGGGTTGGGCCTCCGGGCCCTGGGGTGCTTGGCCATGGTGTTGGGGTGCGCACTGGCCCACAGTGGGTGGCTGTCTAGGCTGGCCTGGCTGCCCGGTGTGCTGGGTGGGACACCTGCCTGGAGGGACGAGTGGCTCCTGGGCTTGGGGACCGGCGACTTGCTTGCCCCTGGGTGGCCGGCCCCTGGCGGGGGCATGGCGGCCGGTGTTCCTGGCCCCCTGGGGCCTGTGCTCAGCTGCAAAATGAGATTCTAATTACATTTTACCATTCTAAATCAAGTAAAAGTCTCTTGCCTTTATCAAGTAAAATCTAAATGAGATTTGTAAATAAATGTTACACTACAAAATCTGCTTTTTTACACTTGGTTATGTGAAATAATCAAGTGAGGTTTATGTGATTATTTTTTATATTTCTGTGTGTGTAATAGAAATACTAAGTAACTTTTATGTGTGCTGATCATTTACAATAATGGATTACTTTAATAAATGTTATTTATATTTTATCTGTTGTATGAATATATTTATTCTTATTACAAAAATAATTAAGCACTATATTTGTGTAATAACTTCATTTGTTACATTTTATTGAATTAATATGAAAAATCAATAATATAAAAATGCCAACGTTTAACAACAACTTTTTTTATTGACAACTGTTTTTGTCCAAGTTTTACACTTGGAAAAAACATTGAATTAGCATTTATTATAGTCATTCTATTGCAAACCTCATGTCCTTTCTGAAGGCACAGCTGTGGGAAATGGCTGCATATGTGGTATAACTGTATTAACATTCATGAACAATTATTAGCATTTAGTGCAACAAATGATTGCAGCAGAGTATTGGGCATTGCAGTAAATATTAAAGAAAACTTAAACTAGATAAAGAACCAAAAAATAGTCTAAGGTCTGCATGAAAAGTGACTTCCAAACCAGAAAGACTTATAAATAACATCCAAATATAACACCACTTTGAAACATGTGCAGATGTTACACCATAACAAAACTACTTGCTAGAATAAAATGCTACCATGGAAATGCCAATGCCAAGCCACTTAGTCTGAACAAAATGTCAAATTTTACATTTGGACAGCAACTTCATTTGTTAGGGTTTGTATTTTGGGGGATAGCTTTATTGCATCTAAATCTAAGAAAAGTTTCCGGAACAGTTTAAAAGTGAAACAGCTTTGGAGAATAAGCAAGATTGAGGGAATATATGAGACCCATTAGCAGTGTACATGCCTTTGCAGCATTTCCACATCCAGTCAAAATCTCCTTGCCGTCAAGAACAATACAGACATCCACAGGATCTTCAGCATAGGAAGCTCGAACAGCAATGATCTTCATGTTGTGCTGCCAAACATCCTTGAAGTTGTCCACCTAATAAAATAAATAGAAGAGAGGAAGAATTACTTCCACACATACTCAACAGCTTACAAGTTCAAAGAAAGAAATTATATGCCCTAGCTATATTACAATTAGGGCTGGGCAATTAATAAAAAAAATAATCAAAATCGCAATCCCAACTTTGGTCAATCTCAATAACTGATGTTTTATTTTTATTGTTAGGTTTACAGATAGTTGAATGAGTTTCAGACCAGTTTTAGTCCTGTCGAGGTTTTTTTTTTTTAAATAGTCATGTTTACAGACAGTTCTTTGACAGTAATACCTTGTTTAGGAGTTTGTAGGCGGACGATGGAAGATTTTATGTTTTGAATGGTCCTGGAGTGAATCATAACAGTGAAAGCTATTTTATTTGGTTTTAAAATGAAAGACAAAAAAAATAAAAAATCGAAAATTGAAATCGATGAATAAAAAAAAAAAAAAAAAAAATCGTCCTTAATTTTTTTGCCATATCGCCCAGGCCTAGTTACAATGAATTAGAATAAATAAACATAAGCATGTTTTGTCTGTAACACTATGATTAATATTTTTTTTTTAAATATTCATAAAGACAGTCATAGAAATTTAAAGTATTTTACCTATCAATCCAGAAAGAGTTCTTCCTCTTTTTCACCGAGGTAGAGCATTAATCCACGAATCACATCTCCACGTCTCATCTCAACTGTTTGGTCCTGTAAATAGACAGGGATTTATTAATGGTGAAGAAAAAAAATATTTAATGCACTCAGCACAAGTTCAAGACATGTTCAATTGTGACTAAGTAAACACACCTGTGTCTGTTTGTCCAAAACAGGTCTCAGCTTTGCCCCGATAGTGACACCCTTCTTCCCAAGTACAGAAAGTAGTTTTCGAGTGTAACTGTCGAGATTGAACATGAAGGTATGCTCAAGGGGAATGATGGTTATTCTCCAAAACTACTCTTATCTGTCAAGAAAAAAACAGAAGAACAACAAACTACAGTTGAAACCGTATATTCACACATACCTTGCAAAACGACACATAACACTTTTTTTCCCCTCACTGTCTGAAGCTAAATCAGATTAAACCTTCGGTTTCAGGTCAGTTAGGATCACCAAAATTATTTTTGCCAAATGCCACAATAATGACTGAGAGTATATGTTAGAGAATTTTTTATTAATTTCTTTGAGGTTTTTTTTTTTTACATTTTTTTTGTATTTTATTTTGATTTTATGTGTTGTTTTCTTACTCGCTGTTTTTAATCACCTTTTATATGTTTCTTTTATAATGTTTTAAATGTGTTTCTTTTTGTTTCTTTTATTTCAATGTCCTGTGTGAAGCACCTTGAATTGCCTTGTTGCTGAAATGTGCTATACAAATAAACTTGCCTTGCCTTGAGGTCAAAGGTTTACATACATTTCCTTAGTATTTAGTAGCATTGCCTTTAAACTGAATGACTTGGGTCAAATGCTTTGGGTAACCTTCCACAAGTGTCTGACAGTAGTCTGCTGGAATTCTAGCCCATTCCTCCTGACAGAACTGGTGTAAGTGACTCAGGTCTGTCGGTCGCCTCACTCACACACCTTTTCAGATCTGCCCACAAATCAAACATACCGGGGCACGAGGGGTTTAATGGGAGTGCGCGGTCCTCTATTCACAGCCCAGAGCTAAGTTTTAGAAACGAGAACAAGCTCGTTGCAGACGAAAGAACAGACATTCTTGTACGGTCTCAACACACCCACTATCGTTGTTTTGGTTGAGGAGGACACGTGATAAGGCAAAGCATGATGGGAACTGTAGTATTTACCGCGACAGTTGCAACACTTGCCGAAAGTGATTTGGACTTTGCGTTAATTGTTTTTGATCATTTGCATTCAGCTCTTCCCTGTCGTGAAAAGTACAAAAATTACGACATTACGAGATTAAAGCTCCAGAGTTTTTTGTGCTTTGCTAGAGGGACTTGTGAACATGGCATTGACAGTTTACATTTGCTAGCAAATGTGCCTCATTTCCTTAATGTGTCCATTAACACACAAAACACGCCAATGCGAGTAACTTTAAACAATATCAATTATAGACGTGCAATATAGGCGTGTAATCCGTCAAAAAAGGCTTATTTGTATATACATATATTTTTGCATTGATCTTCACAAGATTTAGCACATCATAGCTAGCGTTAGGCTTAGTTGTGTACAATCCTTTTGACCGAATTCTAGACTGCAACACTATAGAACTGAAAAAAATATTGAATATATTGTCATATGAAAAACATAAAAGAAAAGTAGTTACTTACCTTAGCTTTCACATTGCACCTTGACACTGCCGAAACAGCTCCTTAGACTGAATTCGCTTTGGTCTGGTTAAAAAGTCCTAATGTGATGGCGCGAGTACGTAAACTGAACCCAAATGCAGAACCCAGAGACAGATATAAAAGTTCACAGTGTTTATTTGCCACTGACAACACTGACAGATCAAAAATAATGATAAAGAACTATATCTTGAGGATAATGGCGATTGACTTCTTCTCCGGGTTAGCCCTCCGGACTGAGGACGAGAAACCTCCGTTCGGATCGGCAGTTTGCGTCGGTAACAGGTCATACACGGGAAAGCAGTCAGACAGGCAACAGGACATAGGGATCAGGCAAATCTCACGTACCGTAAAAATCAGGCGAGGAGATCAAAACCAGGAGATCAGACAGAGGCAGACAAAATCGACAGGGAGAAGGCAAACAGGCAAAAAACGAGATGGCAAAAAAACAGGCAGGCAGGCAGACAGACAGGATCAGAAACGCTGGTAAGTAACTCACTGGGAAATTACAAACTGGCGACTGATCAGGGGGAAAGACAGGAGAAGAGAGGGAAGACAATGACACACAGGTGGAACAAATGAGGGCGGAGTCAGGTAATCAGGGGAAAGGTGAACACAAGGGAAAAGGAAGTAAAGACACCAGACATGACACAAGGGAAACTTAACAAAATAAAACAGGAAATGACAGACAACATAAAAGACAGACAAAACCAGACTAACGTCTGGGGACAGGTTTGACACCTAAGGCATATCAGCTCGGATCCCACGTTGTAATGGTCCCACTGCGCATGTGCCAATTCAAACTTGAGCTTTGATTTTATGGAGTAAATTTTACTCGCGTTTTTATAAATGGTTACAAAAAGAAAAAAGACGGATTAATACTATAATTATTGTAATTGTTACAGTTACTATACAATTCATTATTATATTATTATTATACCTAAATCACATATTGGTACACATTTTTAAGTGACAAAAGTTAGTAAACACTGAGTCCTAATTTTACAAAGTAGGAATTATGTAGTTTTATACAGTAAAATTTAGTACACCCAAAAGCCATTTCTTTCAGTGTAGGAGGGTGTGATTTGCATATTATTTGCATAATGAAACTAGAAGCACTCGGAGAGCGCAGACCTCCGCCAAGGCTGATCAGTGGCCCCCCCCCGTGGGCCCACCCCCGATCACCACCAAAATTTAATTATTTCTTCCTTATCCCATTTCCAACAAACCCTGAAAATTTCATCCAAATCTGTCCATAACTTTTTGAGTTATGTTGCACACTAACGATCAGTGGCCCCCCCCGTGGGCCCCCCCACCTCCGATCACCACCAAAATTTAATCATTTCTTCCTTATCCCATTTCCAACAAACCCTGAAAATTTCATCCAAATCTGTTCATAACTTTTTGAGTTATGTTGCACACTAACGGACAGACAAACAAACAAACAGACAAACAAACCCTGGCAAAAACATAACCTCCTTGGCGGAGGTAAACAGCAACACTCAGCTCAGTCGGCTGGACCCCACCGGACTTAGAGAGACAGTGGGTGCATATCCAGTCACAGGTGCGGCGGCTTCGTGTCACGGGTGCCGTGGCTCCCCCTCACCTCCACATACATTGGACGGTGGTGTTTGGAGTGGTGACCAGTGCTTCCTGTTGGCAGCTCTTTGCGGACTGTGAATCCATCCTTTTCTTGTTGTTCCTTGGTGGAGGTCCGTTTCTGCTCTGGGTCTCGGCCCAAACAGAATGAACGATAAAAACAAAGGAGTTTGATGTTCACAACTCCCCGACTTACCTCCTCTTCGCCTTGCCCAAGGAATGGAGACTCCGTGTCCGGCAGAAGATGGAAGCCAGAGGCAGGACGGAGGGCTCGGATGGCAGGCACATGCAGCATATGCTCCATCCAGAGGACGCCGCTGTGGTGAGGTGTTTCAGGTATATTCCATCTGGAAGGAGAGCCCGGGGCAGACCCAGGACATGCTGGAGGGGTTATATCTCTGGACTGGCCTGGGAAGGCCACTGATCCCCCCCCCAGAAGAGCTGGAGGAGGTGGCCAGGGAGAAGATCTGGCCTTCTTCACTTCAGCTGCTGCCCACAGATAAGCAGAAGGAAAGAGACAGATGGGTGGATTGACAGGAATATTTGTGGATTATTCATTTTCATCCACCATATTAAAAGCTTAGTACAGCTTCACAACAAGAAAACAATGACAATATTTTATTGATGCCGTCCTATAATTTTTCTGCATAATATTCTTAAATAATCTGTTTTCCGCACTCTATTATTTCCTCCAAAACAACCAACTCTGAATAGGGAGTATTAGTATTGAGATGTTACAGCTCATGGTACAATGTTATGTTAAATTAAATAGTTCCACTGAAATTTTCATATGAAATTCAGTTTGATACTGTTACTTGCAAACTCTAGTGTTTGCTCTGCCTTTGTCACAGCTTTTTTGCACTTGTTATTTCTGTACCATCTATGAAAGTTTAGGGTTCACTGTGCAGTGACTCATACTTGGGTCTTTTAAGACACTTTTTTTTTTTCATTTTATGTGGCCTTGGGGAAAGGAAACAAAAAATTCACAAAATTTACACCAAGGTTCACCTCAATGTCTCTTCCCTTTTATTTTTCATGCATAAATGATTACACTTACTTACAGCTTTCCCCTCAACATAATTCAGTCATCTGAGTGATTCATCAGTTTGACTTCATTACAGTCTAGTTTTGATTTGTTAAACGTGCTGTACTGTCACTGCACCTCGCTTTTCTGTTCTGATTGGGGTAGGCATTATTAATTTTTACGACAGATGATTCATAGCTTGTAGACAGCCAGTGTGTGAAGGAGAGAGGGAGAGAAAGGATATGGTGCAGTGTAAAAGCAGACGAGGAAACTGAAAGGGTACTGTTTGGTCAGCAGTTTGTCCAAAATGATGTGTTTCAGCCAAGTAGTTCAGCTGATAATTGTCTGGCATATGAGGGGAAACAGATGGCATGAATCAGGCAGGAAGAAAAGGTTGGGATGTGGCATTAACACAAGACATAGGTCCGATATCTCCTCTGTCCATTTAGACGCAGATTTTTTAACAGTTTACTACATGTTCTACTTTCCCTTTCACTGTCTCAGTCATGATTTTTTTCAGAATTGGCCCAAAGCAGTATATCAGTAATCTTATCCATGCTACAACATTCTTCAGTCAAGTGTCAAGGGCCTAATTACATTTTAAATGAAGGCTCCTGAACCACCATGATGTGCATGTAAAGAAGCACCAAGCTGATATAGCCTATATCTGCTGTGTGGATACCAGTGTACAACTACACAAATAAGAAATTAAAACTTTTGGAAATCCGGAGGTTCTGGGTGGTTGTGTAGTAACAGTATTGAATGGTGGTGTTAGGCAACTGCATTATAAAATAAAACAAGTGGTGCCAGTCACAACAAACCCCATCCCTCATGTATTGTGGCTTATTTCGGCATCAATCCAGCTGATGTCATGTCTACGCATGTGGTGATGTCAGCTTATCAATTCCCTCTCTTTCATACATATATGCCAAGTTTGAAGTAAATTGAAACAAAATTGATGTTTTTATAGACATTTGAAATTTCACCCATTACAAGTAAATGGTTAAAAAAAAGCAAAAAAAAAAAAAAAAAAAAAAAGTTTAAAAATTCATAAAAAATTGAAACTTTGACCAACTTTTCCCAAAATGCAATGACATTATTCTGGGTCACTGACAATCTATAAACCCAATTTGGTATGAATTCAACCAATAGTTTTGCTGCTTGAGTGTTAAACAAACCAAATCAAAAACAATACCCCTTGCCTCCCCTTCGGGGGGCTGAGTAATGACATGTAGGGAACATTAAAATGTTGTTGGTTGGGGCAATGTAAAGAGGAATTGCCTCTGTAATGGGTGGTGGAAATAGAGGACCCAAACGCAACACTTGTTTTCATTTAGAGGTAGAATTTTTTGTAAAAGTTCTTCACTTTGCAGGCAGGCAACAGTAAATATTACACAGAAAGTCTTTTGACACAGGTAATGTGCAAATACAATCGGAGATCGGATGTGTTGCCTAGATTCATACCCAGGGATCTAGTATGGCAGCCGCTGTCGTTGCCACTCAGTAAACAAGGAGGCTGAACCACTAGGTCTGTAGCTCACCCAGTTGGTGAATGATGACGGTGGGCCGGCAATTGCCGCGTTGTCACAGGCAGACAGCACAGGAAATCCAATAACACAGGAATCGTGGTCACAGACAGAGAGGCAGGTAGAGTTACCAGGGCTGAGGCGAAATGGAGACAGACAAGGTCGAAAACCAGAACACAAAAATCCAAAAACGCTGATCTCATAGTCACTGACAGAAAAGCAGGTCAGGTTACCAGGGCTGAGGCATGGAGAGGAGGTCAAAACGGGCAGGATCGGAACAGGATAAACGCTAGAGAGTCAGGTAGAATCCAAGACAATCTGGCCATGTGTGGAAGAATCTGCCCCGCTTAGATCTTGGCCAGCTGACTGGGGGACAGCTGGGAGCAACAGGTGAAATAGATGAGATTGATGATGTGAGGTAAGGTGCAACTGCAGCAGGGCAGACTGACACTGGATGGACTGAAGAAAATGAGCCTAGTTTGTATGGAAACAGATGAGATTGTCTATTATGGTTGTAAGGAGTTTGTCTAGGTTTGGATGCTCTGTTAATAGGCTAAAACAGTGATTTATTGATCATTTTTGTTCTGAATTACTGGACTTAAAGCTATACCTACCGATGTGGCGTTTCTCACAGCACTTAGTAAAAGTTTGAACATGAACAACCCACCTCCCTCCAAAGCCCCACCCCCTTCCCTCTGCCTGAGCTCTGAGGCTCCTCCTCCTCTCTCCTCCTCTCACCTGATGTGCTATGGAAACGGAGGAGGAAGCAGAGGTGGAGGTCCGGTCCGTTTTGGCGTGTCCGCGGACCCCTCCCTCAGTAATCAGATGCATCGTCCACCTGCCTCGGGCCCGCGGCTCCTGTTCCATCAGTAGACCTGGTCTGTGCAGTACTGGGTCAGTGTCTTCACTGCAGTGCCCAGGGGATGGGCGCGCGCACTGTGAACGCGTGGCCTCTGCGAATTTTCTGTGGACATTTGAAGTTTCATAGTCCATACAATTATCATCCTACATCATCTTACATTGTGTGACACCATGTAATTGCACCTGTATGAGTCCCACCGTCATAAAAGCTGAGCTTTATGCAGACCTGTTTAGTCCAGTACAGCTGACTTCCGGACTTTTATCTCCATTCTTCATTCATCAGACACCCGTTTGTGCTCCTCAGTTGTCGTTTCTGTTCATAAATCCGTTTAATCCCTTCCACATGTGCATGTCAGTTCTATCCAAACACATCCTAGACAGTAGACTGTGGTCAGTGACAGGAGGAGCAGCACCAGTGAAGCGTCAGATTCAGAGGGACACATATCGGATGTGAGATGGCGATAATGGATCGGATGCTGGACAGCTGTAATGGATGACTGACAGGAGGCTCAGTCAGGTTCGGCCAATTATTTCATTCGGACCGACTAAAATGATTGGTCAGACTTTTATCAGAAATATATGAGAATTAAACATTTTTGAGTTTCAATACCTGGTGGATTTCTTTTACATTTTAGTTTGACACACACTTATTAGGAGCATTTTAAGATGACAAAAGAAAAGTGTAAAAATGCCACATCATACGGTATAGCTTTAATTGTGACGACACATACCCAAGCTGGTGATACCACCAAATTTTTTTGCCTTCAGTGGCACCGTCCCTTCAAACCTCATTTATTTCCCAATGGGAAGTTGTTAAATCAAAGTTATCAGATTAATTTGAGAAAACATACAAATCTAAGTGTTTTACTGATCTGGTAAATTTATAGCATACAGCTACAGTGATAGTGTGGGTTATCTACTGATTTACCACCAAAAAATCACTAACATGTACAAAGGGGAACATTGTTTTACATATGTATTTTGTGGTTTTCTGTCCTCTCTCATACATCTATGCACTTTGCAGCACTTTTCCAAATCATGCGGTGGGTGAGGTTATACCAAAGCTCAGATCACGACTCTGTTTCAGTATCACCTCACCCTCTCAGTTTTAGTCTTCATCTATGGCTTTTCTCTGTTAAAAAAGGAGCACATTCTTGTCTACTTCTTCCAGACAATTCTATTATGACATCCCATTATTGCCAGAGATATGTAAAATGATTTTATGCTGATTTCTGGGGTGGTTGTCAAAATAATTCCATGTCTGAAACCCAGTGTGTCGTGTCTGACTTTATCAGATCAGCGCCTCCACCACTGTGTCTCAGTAAAAAACGGCTGCAAAAATCAAATGTCAAAACTAAAGACTCTATTAAAATTCTACCCTTGCAATTATATTTCAGAATACATATCATGCATCTTCTACTTGTTTAAGCAATGGCATCAAGTGGTGATGCTGAAAACTGCAAGCAACTAGTGACCCTTTCCTCAATGTGACCTAGGGTGGTTACTGAAGATGAAGAAGAAAAAAGAACAATTTGCAGCCACATGAGATACATGCTATATTCAGAATCACATCCTGACTACTCTTCTCTTTAGCAGTATTCAGTGCAGTAGCCAGTGGCGGCTGGTGAAATTATTTTTTGGTGGGGCGCAGAATGCAAGTCAGTGTTTGGATGCACTATAACCACATATCACCACTAGGATACACCAAAGCCCATGCACCACTATTTTATAATTTTAATTTAAATGAAAATTAAAAATACATAGTATGTGTAGTCATTTTCAGTCATTTTCTTTTTAATGACAAGTGTATTTTCCACTGATAGTATGGACAATGCATTTAAACCAGCAGTGAACGTAGATCATAGATCGAACGTAGATCACATGGCTTAAAAAAACATAGAAGATAGTCTATGGGCTAAATGATGTCTGTGTTACAGCTCCTGCCAGGACTCAAAAGCCGGTCTCCCATATTGTAGTCATTAGTGTTACCCACTGAGTTATCTAGCCACTATAATGGAAGCACTAGTAGTATTTCCTACTGAGCTATCCACTGATATATATTATTACAATATATATATTGAATGTATATCATTTTGTCTAAGTCATTTTAAAAGTACCGCACAAGCCAAAAAATATGGGCATCCCTGGTTTAGAGGATTTTGTTTATAAGGAGAGTCTGTTATGGTAAAGGGAGAGCCTTGGGCACAAACAGTAAACTTGTCACTTGACTGCTCATTAAATGACTGAAAATATTTTTAAACTACACTTGAATGAAGATTATACTTAGTACTCATGGGCTGTATCATGTATAGCTTGTTTATTTAAATATTCATGTTTTTTTTTTTAAATTATTTTATCTGATTCATATTTGTCTTCTTCAGTAGGGCAGCGCCCTAGTGCCCTCTACTGATGAGCTGCCATTGGCAGTTGGCCTGTGCTGCGTGTGGACATAGTGTAGGTAATTTTCTGCGAGCATCTGTAGAAAGACACTAGAAGCAGAGGAACACTCCAAAGACTCACTGAATGTATTATGCAGGAAGAATTTATTTGTAATGAGCTTGTGAGGAGAGAGATTTCTCATTGCAGGACTTTGATGACTCCAGTTCTGAATCCACAGTGACTGGTCCAAATGAGTGTGTCCCTCTGTAATTGGTTGAATAATGTAAATAGGCCCAGAATCTGAACATACGCCAGTCCTAAAGAAAACATGGAAGCTTATGCACATTCCTAAACCAGACAGAGGGAGATCCTTTGGGTAAAATACCCAGCTACCAACCTTGGTCTGGTAATATTTTTTTGTTTTATGGATGGAAGAGAAAGCACAGTGACCTCTGTTTTTAACCTCACAACAGCTAAGAATGTTAAGGCCTAAAATTCTCAATTGCACATGACCACCGGGTGTAAGACCTTCACATACCAGGGATGAATAAACGGCATGAAAGTGCAAAATACTCACCTGCGAGTGTTTTGTATGAAAACGATTCACATCGCCAACACTAGTTCTGTAAAATATTCAAATATATTCATGCCAGGCCGTTGAACAGAAATAGTAATGAACTGAACATCACCTGGAGTCTTATCTGTTGCCTATCTGTGCGATCTAAGGTTCTCTGTTTCTCTGGTTTATGTCCAGCGTCCAGGTAAAAGGACACATGGTGCAAACTGTATTGGAGTCATATGATGTTTTACAAAATTTTACATAGGGTGGACATGGGGTGGGAGGAGGTCTTGGCAGGGTGGCATGGGAACGTCCTTAGTGTGGTATGTGGAATTCCTATATATGTGTAAATGGAGTCAATAACACTTTCAAACTAGAAGCACTCGGAGAGCGCAGACCTCCGCCAAGGCTGATCAGTGCCCACCCCCCCTCCCCCCCCCGTGGGCCCCCCCACCCCCGATCACCACCAAAATTTAATCATTTCTTCCTTATCCCATTTCCAACAAACCCTGAAAATTTCATCCAAATCTGTCCATAACTTTTTGAGTTATGTTGCACACTAACGATCAGTGGCCCCCCCCGTGGGCCCCCCCACCCCCGATCACCACCAAAATTTAATCATTTCTTCCTTATCCCATTTCCAACAAACCCTGAAATTTCATCCAAATCTGTCCATAACTTTTTGAGTTATGTTGCACACTAACGATCAGTGGCCCCCCCCGTGGGCCCCCCACCCCCGATCACCACCAAAATTTAATCATTTCTTCCTTATCCCATTTCCAACAAACCCTGAAAATTTCATCCAAATCTGTCCATAACTTTTTGAGTTATGTTGCACACTAACGGACAGACAAACAAACAAACAAACAAACAAACCCTGGCAAAAACATAACCTCCTTGGCGGAGGTAACTAATTAAATTTTTTTTTTTTTTTGCTTCTTTAGTTTACTTCATCTGGAGAAAGCTGGGCAGCTCAGTCGCTCTTATTTCAATACTTTCAGAGGGTTTAGGGCATAGTGCTAATTTGTTTTAGTATAGTTTTTAGAACATAAAGTCAGGGGGACAGCGGAGGGGGGGTCAGTAGATAGGCCCCTATGTTCACAATACCCCAAGTCTTTGCTAACTTGATATGCAGTTGTTTGTTGATACTGCAAAACACAGTGGCCTTCACTTCATCACATTTATCATTTTGGTTTCATACAAATCAGTGCATCTAGAAGTCAACAGGTCTGTTATTGTTGTCACATGACATCCATTTCACACAAATGATTAGCTGATACCTTTCGTGCTGAAGTGTTGGAAAAATTTACTTTGCTTTAGAATAAATAAAGCACTACTTTTATCAGTGCATAGTGGATGGATGGTTCAGTGGTTCAAAAAACTATGATTATTGTGACTTACACAAAAACTGGCGTCAATGTGCAAAGACCTTTATTGCCATGCTTTTTGCAGGCCTTTTACAGAAATTTGCATCAAAACCTTAAGGAAACTGCTTGAAACTTTGAAACATAACCTACAGTGAGTGGAGATGCACACATAGAAACTGATCAGCAATCCCATATATATCAAACTGGAAGACCAGGTTGATAATGTTTATGAAAGTATCACAGCAAATCTTACCATAGCAGTTCTGTCATCACACTTCACTTCAGTTTCTCCCACAACAAACAGATATCAGTCGATATATCCCCTCAGCTCTGTATCCATATCTAATGTGTGTAAATGGTGAACGTTGGCCCACACTCCAGCAGAGCAGATGGTGATAATGCACTAATTGTGCTAATTGCGATCCACCATTAGACAAAACAGGAAGAAGTGAATGACCAGAATGCAGTGTGAGGTGCAGTATGTCATACAGATAGCTCATGACAAATATGGTGAATGAAGTATACATAGATGTTTTGACCTTTTCAGGTTTGTCACATACTACTGAATCAGTTTGTCAGCAGTATCTAGTATTCAATTTAAAACACTCATAAAGTACTGGTTCCAAAGTAATGAAAACAAAATGTAATATCAATAATACATAGAACCCCTATAATGTATTATAATGTATTCAAACTCTCACCAGCCGGATGGAAGTCATGTACCAGAACACACTCAGTACAATCAAAACCTCCAGAAAATCAACACATTTTATCCACAGACTGTATTACTCACTGAAGAAGAAAGCTTAATGATACCAAAATTTTGATGTATGTAAACAACAAACTTTATACTTTCTTCAAACTACAACTCATAGCGACTTATTTTAACAGTCAGTCAAAATAACACTATGTGTTACAATATTCACATGCTCCATGAGCTGATAGTTTAACATTGTAGCTCTGTTAGGTTAGCTTAGAAAACAGCCAGAGTATAATGGTTTATGTTTGCCAATAGCTGCACTAATGATCTGTTTGGAATCGTCTGTTTAGTCTGAACTGTGGATCAATGAACAGCAACATAGTGTTGCACACTTAATAATGGACCAGGCTTCCCGTGTGGCTGGTTGCATTTATTTGCTGTCTCTGTACAGTACACATAAATGCAGTATGTCAACATGAGTCAGCCATTACTGTGTGCGTCGCTCTCTTTGACTAGAGAAGCACCTTCACCTTTAACTAGACCACATTTATGACACCCAAATAAATATATATGAAAAATAAAAGATACAGAACCTAAATCTGCAGTTTACTGTATTCTTATTACGACCAGATTTAATACTAATGCACACCTGCAGCCCTGTCCCGGTAATATCCCTGTGCCCCGATAGCAATTAGCTTAGCAATCGCTAACACAAAACAACATCGGCTAATATAAATTTATACCAGGCAGACAGTCTCAGGGCCGGACTGAGACTCATTTTCAGCCCTGGAGTTTCATACCTCAGACCGGCCCACTTTAGATCACGACCAATTCTTATTAAAACTAGAAGCACTCGGAGAGCGCAGACCTCCGCCAAGGCTGATCAGTGGCCCCCCCTACGCCAAGGAGGTTATGTTTTTGCCAGGGTTTGTTTGTTTGTCTGTCTGTTTGTCTGTCCGTTAGTGTGCAACATAACTCAAAAAGTTATGGACAGATTTGGATGAAATTTTCAGGGTTTGTTGGAAATGGGCCCCCCCGTGGGCACCCCCACCCCCGATCACCACCAAAATGTAATCATTTCTTCCTTATCCCATTTCCAACAAACCCTGAAAATTTCATCCAAATCTGTCCATAACTTTTTGAGTTATGTTGCACACTAACGGACAGACAAACAAACAAACAAATAAACAAACAAACAAACCCTGGCAAAAACATAACCTCCTTGGCGGAGGTAATCATGGAATTCTAACCTTACATGTTCTCTTCATGTGTGTCATTAGTGGTTCAGGGTTGTGCTGCTGAGCTGCTCCTCTGTCATCAGTAGACTCTG
This sequence comes from Sphaeramia orbicularis, assembly GCF_902148855.1. NCBI lineage: Eukaryota > Metazoa > Chordata > Actinopteri > Kurtiformes > Apogonidae > Sphaeramia > Sphaeramia orbicularis. The sequence goes on along the minus strand of NC_043968.1, from coordinate 63,472,443 downwards.
CTCTCCCTTTCACACTTCCTGCAGTTTCCCTAGACTCTCCTGCACCTGGATCACAATAAAAAATAAGATCTACAGACATTTGGACTTACTGAACCAGTTCAGATCTTTACATTGGCTAAATATGCAGGTTTATTTAATATTACTTTATGCTATGGCCTCTTAACTGTGGGCTTTGTGTATTTACTGTCTCACATTTAATGATGAAAAATAAACAGGCCAGTACTATGGTTTGGGTCTAGACAGTGGTTTTACTGGAACTACTGCTTGTTGACACAGTCTGTTCCAACAGCTCACCTTTTCCTTCCATCCTGACAGGAACAATCCCCTCATCACTACTGGCTCCTGACTCTGCTTCTGACACTAAATCTAATAGGTTCTGAATCGATTAATCACGATTCGATTCAATATCGATTCGATTCAGTATTAATTGATTGTTTCAGAGTGATACCAAAGTACAATTCTGAGATGTAACCTGATTATTTAATATCACAGTCATGCAACACATCAATACTGGTATCAGTATTGATATTAGAAAGGAAATAAATATGACATTTCAGCAGTAAATTGCTGAATGTGTTCTTAAATAATTAACAGGACAGAAACATTTCCATGTTTTTACAGTGGTTAAGAACGGGCTTCGTCACCTTTATTCTGTTTTATGGCTGGAGGTTTCTACTCACTGGGGTTGGGGGGGGGGGGCGCTCCATGATTGTTGGCCGGAGCGGGGCTGGGGCGTGCACGCGCTCCGTGAATGTTGGTCGGGGGGTAGCGTAGCAGTCGGACATTGTCGCTTTCCTCTTCCTTTAACTCCATACTCAGCCATAGGTGATGGTATGGATCCAAGTTATTATTCCAAGAACAACCGGCTTCTGCGACTCACCGGGCGGCCACTTCCTTCACACTGCGGGTTCGAGTTTGAGGCCAGAGGAGCTCCAGTGGGGGGGCTCCTCCGCGTCTTTATCGCGAGCGAGACCAAGTCTTCCCCAGGGGTTCGCAAGACGGAGCCACCTGCGGTTCTGGATACTCCCGGTCCTGCTCTGAAAAATCGATCCCATCCCCTATTAATCGATTATGCAAAATTAAAATGAGATCGATCTAAGATTGATTAAATCGATTTTTTTTACCCAGCCCTAATTTAAAGTGAACTCCGGCCCTCGCGGCCCAAATATTATACCGGCCCACCGGGAATTGTCCCGGTCCTCCCGATTAGCCAGTCCGGGCCTGGACAGTCTCATTACACAGTGGGAATAAACGGTTACTTTTTACCACTTTGAGCCTAACCCTAATGCTTCGTGTTCCCTATACTAGTATGAGTTATACTTTACCTGTATAGTACACATAAATGCAGTACATCAACATGAGTCAGCCATTACTGTGTGCGTCGCTCACTTTGACTAGAGAAGCACCTTACAGCGGTACTCACATCTGGGTGTCTCCCCCTTGTGACGAAAACTAGGAACTACACTAGCACTGCAAATCTGTGCCTAGCTTACAGAATTTAGGAGTAAAATAATATAAAAATAATAAAATATGAAATAACAACACATAAAATGAAATAACAAATAATGAAATAAATAAAGTTAAATGTAGGGGTGGCCTATTTTCCACTTTTTAACTTTTCTTATGTCTTTCTTTGTAACCTTTTCTGGGTACTCCCACAATAGCAAATATAATAACATCCCATATCATTTTATACCTTCATAAGCCTCATAATCAAACTCACCTGCGTAGAAGAAATGGTGACGTTTCAGCATCAAACTCCATTCTTTTCATTTAGACCTGTGTCCAGTGGTGAAAACAGTGCTTCTAGAATTTAGCACTTTATTGTTTTCTTTTACTCTAAAAGTTATTTCTTTACAGTTCTCATCCCATCTGGTCACTTTCTGACACTTTGTTCAAAGGCCCTGTAGTGTTAGTTCTCCCTCACCATGGGACACTGGCAGAGTGACTCACTACTCCCTCTAGTGGTCATATAAATACCCCATTGGGTAAGTATAAATGTATTTATCTTACATACACAATCCAATACTTTTGCTTCATCAGCATAATATCAGCACTCTTTTTTGTGAACACTAGTGATACTTTTAGGTATTTTTTATATAATTTATATAATTCTGCATATGACACTCCCATTAGATCCCCTTAAACAAACTGAACCTCTTAAATTTAGAAATGCCAAGTCCTATTAAAGATCTCTTCCAAAGTTAACCTGCTATATTTAGGCACCTTAGTAAAACTTTTTTCACACACCTGCATACTAGCATGTATGGGAAGGAAACCGACCCCCTGCTGAAATAAACAGTTTTCACAGGTGCTGCTTGGCAAACTTGGTATTTCGGGCTGTCTTCCAAACGATTGAAAATGCCACACAGCAAACCAAAGAGAGTCTTAATGTGTCATGTTGGCTTTTCTTGATTTAGGAGTCACTCCCCGTGACTCCCATGGCTCAGGCAGTGTGATCCTTTATTGTATCAATTATCCCTGAAGTCGCTCAAGGGAAGACTTTGATATATGGCGTATTACATAACAACTCCCGAGTTGGTACTGTGCAGCTGTGTGTGTGTGTGTGTGTGTGTGTGTGTGTGTGGGTGGGTGTTGGGGGGTATATGTTTGTGTGTGTGTTTAAAAAAAAGTGTATGTATATATATATATATATATATATATATATATATATATATATATATATATATATGTTTATGTTTACGCATTTACGCATTTGGCAGACGCTTTTTTCCAAAGCGACTTACAGGGGAAAACCAATTAAATCACTCAATCAATCAAAATTTTATTTATATAGCACCAGATCACAAAAAAGTTATCTCTTGACATTTTATATATAGAGTTGGTCAAAACCAGACTCTAAGTCAATTTACAGAAACCCAACAGAATCCTCCAGGAGCAAACACTTGTGACTGGTGACAGTGGCGAGGAAAAACTTCCCTTTAAGAGGCAGAAACCTCGAGCAGACCCAGACTCCTGGAGGATGGCCGTCTGCCTTGACCAGTTGGGGTTAAAGATATGTATATATATATATATATACACACACACACATATATATATGTATATATATATGTATATATATATATATATATATATATATATATACACACACACATATACATATATATATATATATATATATATACACACACACATATACATATATATGTATATATACATATCTATATATCTACATATATACATATATATAATATATACATCTATATATATATATACACACACACATATATATATATATACACACACACAGATATAATATATATACATATATATAACATATATATATAGATATACAGATATATATAATATACCTATATATATACATATTATATATATATCATATATATATATAATAATATATATACAACAGATATATATACATATATATTATATATATATACATAATATATACATATACTTATATATAATAATATATATACATATATATATCTATATAGATATATACATATATAATAATATACATATATACTATATATACATATATATATACATACACATAGATATACATAATATATATTAATATATATATATATACATATATATACATATATATATATACATATAGATATATATATATATACAATATATATATAATATATATACTACTATATATATAATACTATATATATATATATATAACATATATACATCATAATATACATTATAATATTATATATATATCTATATATATATATATATATATATATACATATACCTATCTATATATACATAGAATATATATATATATATACATACTATATATATCATATATATATCTATATATATATAATATATATATATATATATATATATATATACATATGGGATGCACCGATCCGATACCAGTATCGGGCATCGGCTCCAATACTCAGTGTGTGTACTCGTATTCGTACTCGTAAAACATATCTGATACAAATGCAGCGATACCACTTACAGCCGTGTGACATTCACGGTTAAATGCAGCAGGTGTATATACACATATATATATATATATATATATATATATATATATATATATATACTATATATATATTATATATATGTAATCCATTACATACATTTATATTAGTATATATATGGTGTGTGTGTGTACACACACAGGAGAAGTGTGTATTTGTAGGTCAGCTTTGCTTAATTGTTTTGTTTTCTGCCCACATTCAGGCAATGAAATTTGACACTGTGGATGGATATGAGAGGTGAAAATCAACAGTGCACACAGGTGTAGATTTTAATGTCTTGGTCCATATGTGGATCTAGAGTCTGGTGCCAAGGTTTGTTGCTATCTTTGTACTCACTCTCAATACACAACAATAGTAGCTGCCGAAGGGGAAACTTTTACATTGAACGTGAAGCTGTTAAACTGTAATGGAAAGAAAGAAGACTCAAAGTATGATTAAAGTGTGGTGGGAGTGAGGTCATTAAGGGTATGGGTTTTTGTCTATTTTTATTTTTTTGGAAATGCTGTGATTAAGAGCTGCAGAGTTCTCCAGGCTTGTGGAGGTTGAAAGCACTGAAACTTGGAATTTGGCACCCAGACATTTTAGAAAGTTTTAAGAGGCCTGTCCTCTCAGCAAAGTGCAAATCATGATATTTTTGCCACCCACCTCTTTGGTTAAGGTTTGGTTACATGGTGAAAGCTGAGGAAAGAGTCACGCTAAAAGAAACTCTTTCTTCCAAGACAAGACAAGATAAGATAAGATTGTATTGATCCTGCTGTGGGGAAATTAAAGAATGTTCACATCATATTTATACCTACCTCTCACATTTTATCAGCTTTTTAACCCATAAAGACCCAGTGCTACTTTTGTGGCAGTTCCCAAATGATTTTTTTCTCTTGATTTAACCTTTCTTAAGCAATCTATCACTACTTATTACAATATTATCATCTATATTTTGCTTTTTTTTTTTTTTTTTTTAATTCTACTGTGAATCTTGTATTTTTTCAGTAAAATATAGCAATAGTTGAACATAAAAACAAGTGTCTCCATCCACTGTCATTGATCCAACTCCATGGGTTTTACTGGTGAATCAATGTTGTGGAAGATGACAGTGTTTCCACATTCACTACGAAGCCTCTGAATGTCCAAATGGGTCATATCTGATGACCATGAAAAGATGACAAACTGCATTTTACACCAATTATTTACATGCATTGACAGGATTAGTGGATCAAGAGGTATTAAACATTTTAGATCAGTAGATGGTTTTGGTCGACAGTGGATGTTTGGGTCTTTATAAGTTCAAAATCTGTGATTATTTACAGAAAGATACCTTTACAAATGATCTTATCTTATCATTCACAACATATCCTTCCCTGATTCATGACACCACCATTTCATGGAGCTTTTACCAGCTGTTACTTCAACAATGATACTGAATTACATTTGTTTCAGTTTTTCTCATCTCTATTTTCTACTCTTGTACAGTAAAGTTTGGGTTTCATCATCTCATTTCAGACTACATTCACAGCAGGCTATTTGCTTATATGAGCAGTGTGTAAAAATTCCAGCATTTACCAGTGCTGTCAGCATCTCGTCATATGATATGTGTTTCAGACATGTTTGAATCCTCTGGAAAAATGACTGTATGGAAGGAGATTGTTGAAAGTATATGAAAATATATTAATGTCCAAGTGTGCACCTTTGCATTGTCATAACATAATGGTATTTGCTTTAGATGAATTATAAAATGGATTCACTCTAGGGATGCAAATTATCGATTAATCCATTAATCATTAGTTGGTTGACCTTATCGATCGATTAACAATTCATTGATAAGCGGCAATTTTCCTGAGAACCTGAATTTCTCTTTCAATATGGTCTATGACAATAAAAGCTAAATATTGTTTATATACTTCATGAAAAATCCATGTCATATTCCTTAATGATTGATTTACTGAACCATTGGATACAGTCAGTGTTTTTTGTGAAATTCATCTGTTGATGTGGCGGTGTGTAATGGGGGTGCACACGTGTGCGTTTCGTTGGTGGGTGGGTGGGGGTGTGCGTGCGTGCCTTTCGTTGGTGGGTGGGGGGTACACGTGCGTGCATTTCGTTGGGGGGGGGTGGTTACTCGGCCGCACGCCCGCAGTTTGGTGCAGTTCCATCCTACTTGTAATACTATGGGTTACAGTCTGTGCCCCCGCAGAAGTGAAAGTGAAACATCTCGCTCATTAATCTTTTCCCCACCTCCTGCCTGGAGGATGTTTTCAACTTCTGTCTCACTGACCATGGACTAGACCAACCTCCAGGGAAAACGCTCCGATACCGACTCTGCATTTGTGTGTGTATTTAAGCGGGGGTGTACGTATGATCCAGTTCAATGACCGGCTATCCCAGCCATGGCGTTGCAGCGCGGACAAACCAGCAGCCTTCGGACAGGCGTGGACAGGTGGACAAGGGCAGTTAACCGACAATTAATAATTTAATTGAGCAAATTCTTATCGACAATTAATCGATAGTCAATTAATTGTTTACATCCCTAATTCACTCTTATTTAAATAAATTACAGCATTGTTGTTTTTCAGAAGATCATATTATTGTTGTAACTATGATTAGAAAGCAACGGTCGAAGGTCATAATGACACAGCAACTATTTTCATCTGATGTCATAGTGGGAAAGTAAATATACTGCTGTGATCTAGGTGTGTAAATGGAGGGAATTGACATTTTATTATGATTTCACCACTTTCCTATTAATCAAGCAATCAAGTACTTAATTGTTACTCTCATAAAACAATGAAATAATAGAGGAGTATCTCAACTAAAGTTAGTTGTACTATAGCAACATATCATAAAATAGGCAGCATGTCATTAAATGTACATTATCTTGGTAAAGTAACACTAACAGTAGCAGACAAATGGGAAAACAAGCTGTTAAAGGACAACGGAGCTCCAACAATGTAAAATCTGATCAGAAGTATTCTGGAATTTCCCCTTGTGGGTCCAATAAAGGCATATCTTTTCTTATCTAATCTTAACGTATCTTATCTTATTTAAGTAATTCCAGCAACTAAAGACACAATGGAAAGTGAGAATCTGGATTACATCAGATCATATTTCAAGGTCAGGATCGAAGGTCAAGTTTATTTATATAGCACATTTAAGACAACGCAAAGTGCTATAATAATGGAGTAGATTTATATAGCACTTTTCTGTGAACGCATACTCAAAGTGTGAGGCAAGGAGAGTGAAGTGTCTTACCCAAGGACACAGCATATTACTAGGATAGAGCAGGATTTGGGACCACTGTCAGCCTCTGTTACTGGATAGCCCACTCTACCATCTGAGCCATGGCCTCCCCATGCTGTACAAAGTCATTGATAAAAATACAAGATATGACAAAACAAGTAAAAAAATGTTTTTTATATGTGTATATATATATATATATATATACACACACACACACACACACACACACACACACGCATATATTAGGCCTGTAACGGTGCACAAAATTTTCGGTTCGGTACGTTTTCGGTTTTCAAAGCCACGGTTCGTTTTTTTTTCTCGGTTCGGTACAGGAAGAAAGAAAACCCCTCGAAATGTCTATTAATGCATTTTTGAATTTTTTTTAAACATTTTTCCCCAAATTTTTGGAGACAATAGAATATAGAAAAACAGGAATAATATAATTCTGCTGCTACAAATCAAATAGAAAATAAAATAAATTATTAATATTACTAAATGTATTTTGAACAATAGTATTGCACTTTTCCCTGAAAGGTAGTTTCGAACAAACAAGAAAAATCTAATCACAGTTCCGTCAGTTCACATTCTGCATAAAAATAACATAAAAATTCCACATGAAGTGCAACATTAACAAGACGGTAAACTGGTATTCTGGTTAAACAAACTGAAGAGAAACATTGACAACACAATGAACCAAATTATTTATTTTGGGACAGAGAACAAACTGTTTAGGACACTGTGTGTATTTGTGTGTGCCTGTATGCACGGGGGATTTTTTTTTTTTTTTGGTCGGAGCCGGGGGGTAGGGGGGGCACAGTTACATACCTGGGGGTACGGTCCATAACTAATGTAACAAACGCTGTCGTGAAACGAAAGTGAAACTTTACATACTTTCAACGTTCTATTTATTCCTCTATTATACAGCATGTGTGACAGACAGACAGACAGACAGGCAGAGCTAGTGTCAGTGTTTTAGAACTACCGTAGTTCATAGGGGCCAAACAACGTCCGTCTTATCAGCGTCTCTTTCCTCGTTGTCTTTCACCTGAACCTGAACTGATCCAAACTGGACTGTACTGATGGTGGAGGGTC